>NC_143414.1:7589772-7892803 GCF_059467195.1 Physcomitrium patens | reverse complement strand
AGGTAATTGCATTTGTCATGGTAATCGTTGTGCATATATACACACATTCTATTTATTTAAATACTTTATAAAATAAAAAATAAAAAATATATATTAACACAAAAAAATCAAATATTAAAATAATACTTACTGACATTGATACCATGGTAATTAAGTACCTCACATATATTATTCTTTATAAAATGAAAACTAAAAATAAAGAACCATTACCTTAATAATCCATAGATTTGCACATGGTTTCTTATTATTCTTTCATCTTTTTTCTACTATCTTTATATTATTTTTTTAGAAAATAACCTTTTCAAAAAAGAAAGAATTATCTTTGCCTTCTAATCTTTGGCTTTTGGTCATAGATTTAGGAATAGAGAAACACTTGCACTTTATTTAGAGAGGATATTTACAAACCTTTGTTCTTTTACTACCTCTATATATATTAGCTACGAAAAAGGTCTTATAGAAGATTTTTAGAAATTGCAAGGCTTGTGGCCTAAATATTAAGTTGCAGGTTGCTTTCAATGCAATACTAGATTACTAATTTTTCTTATGCTACAAATATTTATAATGAATTTAAGATGTTTACTTATAACAATAAGTTTTGAATATTCATATTATTCTATATAATTTCAATATATATATTTTGACTATGATGTGATTTGTTTGCTATATAATAATCTATCAATTTTAAATCAAATATATGGATAAATTCATAAAATTATATTAGAAAGTTGTTTACTTAAAAATATTTGTTTCTAAAAAATAAATCATACTATGCTAAGAAATATTACAAGAACAACAATAAGATACATGTTTTGTTATTGAAAAAAATTCAAATTCTAAAATAAGAATATACATATTCTAAATAGAAATTAATACTTTTGTGGGAGCATGAAATAATGATATTATTAAATCAATATAAATCAATAATTAAATATACAACAAATATCAATGTTAAGAGTGCTAGATACATTTTTACACCCAATTGTTGTTGACACTGATCTCAAATTATGAAAATCTAAATCTACAAATCAAAAAGTGTTTTGAATATAGTTATTAATGGCTCTAGATCCATTACTTGTTATTAACAAAATTTAAATTTGACTAGTGGATATGACCATTTATGTGAAACTTTGTAGTAACATTTTTATGTTAAAGCAAAAATTGTTATTAGGACATGACATATACATATCACACACTCAATTGATTAGCAAAGCTAGCCAATCCAAGCTAATCATGCCAAAATCTTAATATAAATTGGCATATCTTGGAATAATTCCTCTTAATTTCTATCACACCAATGGCAATACCATCCATTACAAAAAAAAGAAGAAGAATACATCTCATTTACAAGGACCATGAAACAAAAAAATGAAAACTTGTCTTGAAAAAAGAATTAGGTCTTCAAAGAATATACAATATAATTGTTTCATTCCACCTTAGCTGGAATTTTTTACATTCGTAATGTGAATCAGAATCTTTAATTTCTAAGCTGTCCAAGTTTTGACCTAATCTGTCTCAGACTAGTTTGGCAACATAGAGGCTTGTCTGAAGTGATCTTATAACATTATCCTCAAAGGATTGTATACAGATACTTCATACCATTCAATGAAACACAAAAAGGTAGCAAATACCATACCTAGTGTTAGTGCAAAAAAGAAATGTTTCGTATGTAAGAAAATATCAAAATTCCTAGCTAAGATCAAATTTTGTACATCTTACCATCACTAGATAGTGCTTAATTCCACCACTTGCTTACTCGTTCACTAATAAAATATCACGCCTAAAAGTCTTTCATGGGTGCAATACAGTTATGGATGTTTTAACCTTGTGCTTGATTTCATGGCACACTGCAACTTTTCCTTCAAAAAGCTCGCTCTCTTGTACATAGGAAGCTGAACACATGTACCAGAGTGCACAAGAACAGGAATTGAGTTATTAGAGAACCAATCAAACAATTCAAAAGATTAATATCCTGAGTAGACAACATAAATACTTTGCCCCACTAGTAACAACTGTGTTGTGAAAACACATTATCAATATATTTGAGTGTGATGAATGAACAGGTGCAGTATATGATAAGTTTTGTAATAAGATTTATCATTGTTACCTCCTATATTAGATTTATTGTTTGTTTGAATGTTTTTTTTTTTTCTTTTTTTTTTTTTTTTTTTTGATATGTCTGTTTTTTTCCCACTTGTAGGTCAATAATTGATGATTATTAGAATTGCGTTTTAATGTAAAATTTCAAAAGTGTTACATTTTGGGATCTTTGGTTAAAACTTATTTATTTCCTTTTCAAAATACTATAATTATTGATCCAATGGCGTAACTTATAGTAGCATTCTCATAGGAAATATGTATTTAAATTCACACTACAAAAAAGTTACTTCAAAAATTGCAGTACTTCAGTTGAGCAAATGTCTTAGTGCTTCTGAAAATGTAGATAACCTGGACAATTTCATACGTTGCGTTCTATTTGGGAAAGAATGATATAACACTGGAATTAAATAGAAACTCAAACTGTACCTTCAAGGTGTTGTTACAAGTAGAGGCAGTCGGCAAACAGTTCACATCCTGACCAAAGATCTTGGCCCATGCTGACGTCTCACTAACTACCTGAACATATAGATTTTAGTTAGGGGAGGCTAGTAATAAACATCAAAATATTTTTTTTAGTTGGTGCCTTCAATTTTAAGAATAATCACTTCCATAAAATGTTAGGTCATAGAATCTTCAAGGTACACATTAACAATACAAAAGCAAAAACCAAAGATGCCATTCCAGAAGTCCGTATGTGTGGGAACATGGTATTCAAATAAATATACCCTCTCTATTGTAAAGGCAGGCTGCAAATACTCGAAGCCAAAAAGAGGTGGCCTCGAACAGCCGGTTACAAATTTTAAAAGTGCAGATCTTTCCTCCTCTTCAAACTCTCGGACTACCTGTGCAATGCGATTGCGGAATCATCATGTAAGGCACTGACAGTAAATGACGTCAAATCAGGAGTAAGAATATACATGGAAAAATGTAACCTGAGGGACCAAAAGTTTTTAGAATGTATAAACTGATCAACTAGATACCTCCCAGAATATTTTAATGGTTAGACTGGACTTCGAATAGCCATTGGCATAGCAGGTATGTATGCGCAAGTCATCCACGTCAAAATCATGGTCCCCTCCTGACACCAGCTGTGCTAGCCCTCACGATACAGACCACGACCGTCAGTACTCAGACTTAGGGAAGCCTTCACATTGATAAACAAGCAAAACAAGTCATTCGAGGATCACATTCCGCTGCGATAACACCCGTCTCTTTGGTTGCATCCAAAGAGTAGTACAGAAGAATAGTGCACAATGCAGGAGTATAAAATATCACTTCATCAAGAAACTCGAACATCTGAGGGAGTATTCGCACCATGCCGCCCTATGCATTACTGCGAACACTAAATTTTGTATAATGAGAGACATGTAAAGGATCGCGTAATCTCACCCGATTGAATTCCTTAGCATTGAAAAGTCCAAGCCACTCAGGATCGATAAGGTCTGCCATGCCTCTTACAAATGCAGCTGTCACAGGTTTCATCTGCAATGATGAAACAATTATCAACCAGACCACCGAATAAAACTAACCATGGAATCCATGAAAGGTGGAGGCAATAGTATATAAACTTCAAATACTTTAGTGTCACATCCAACTACGGAAACCAAGAAATGGATCATTGATGCAGAAATCAAAGGTAAGGCTTACCTGCCGGTTAAGTTTGTGGTTAACCACGGAATTCACATACTGCAGTTTGTTTTCATTTGTCACAGGTATATCAGCTCCACCAGGCTGCAACTCCACGATCCAATGCTCGTCAAACAGATCCTCTTTTACAGTAAAGTTGAGTTTCAGGTCCTGAGCATCTTCGCTAGCTTTCTGTGTGCAATTGAGAAATGTAGCCATTAAAGAAAGCTAGTTTTATCTCTTTTCAAATAGCATTGAAACCTAACAGTTATATAGCAATAAACACCCTTCTAATGAGCTGGAGCATCACTTGACAATATAATCCACCCGGCGAAGAAGTCGCACCATGTCACGAACAATAAGACAGTTTGCAGAACTTGTAACTGTCTTTCTGAAGTATTCCGGAAATTCAGTAAAACAATACAAGGCGCCTGGCCGAAAGTCAGTATGTTTAGACTCTAGTAGGTACAGATTTAGCATGTGAACAAGTAGTTTTACATTATGAAAACAGAAACTTACCTTGAGATAAACAAGCTTTCGGTGAAGCTCTGAGTCTTCACTTGAAAGATCATCAAGGAAGCTACATCGACCTAAAACTTTTGAAATAAAGAGTGGTGAGAGGGAATGCTCTAACAGAATTCCCTCATACAGTGCTTTCCCAACAATTTGCCCTAGAAATTTCAGTTTTCGTAATTCAGAATCAAGATTTCCGGCAGCAGCGCGAGGTAAAAGCAAGCCATCTGTCGCTGTTTGAACAAAAAGACCATATCTGCATGCAACAAAATAACTGGTTATTCGATTCATGTCTGTCCATTAGGATGGAGCTCAAGTTGAAATGTACCGCATTTGAATGTGACTCTAATTAACAGTGTGGAGCTACACAAGTCAATTTCACTTAAAGTTGAATTCTTACTCAGGATCAAAGGCTGTATTGGCGAGATCAGTGAGGAGCTCTTTCAATGAACCACCATGGTCAAGATCTGCCGCCGCAAGTACACTCTCGTTCTCAAAAGAAACATTAATGCAGGATTTCAATCTGGGCCCCAATGGGTTCAGTTGAGCAAGTCCATCCTCAAAAAGATTGTCCCTTTTAACAACTATTGAGATTGTTCCTGGAACTGGACTTACGGTACCTCCTTCCATCCCCTTCAGTAGCTTATCGGTTCGCACAAACTCACGGAATATGTGCACTCTGTAGCACAAAGAAATATATTGAACCAACAGAAGAATTCCACACATGGTGCATTAAAATGGATACTAAACTTACGAGCTGGAGTAAATCTACTACTACTGTGGGCAACGAAACCCCACACACTAGAGACAAAAGGGGTATTGCAAAAATATGCTATTTCAATTTACATAGAATTAAAGACACATTTAGACTCCGCAATGACATGAATTAGGCATAAAAAGAAACTTACCTCTCTTCAAATGAGAGTACGTGAGGAATTGTTCTCAGGATAGCCCCTAAGGCTGCCATCTGTGAAGACTTACAGCCGTTCCCCTCTGAGGCACCTGCTGCAGCACGAGAAGGGAGCTGTGTCGCAACAGCTGGAGCAATCCAAAGATATGGAGGACAAAAGCTACGCCGGCAATCCCTTTCGTATAAAGGTTTTACACATTTGATTGCAACATCCATAAGAAGAAAATTACTTCGCTTACAAGTTGACAACAACTCATGGTACACTAAAGTATTGAGCATGCCTGATATAACCTTTTGTTGCGCGAGTGTGAACGGTTCCTGCAAAACGGTCATATAAGACAATTATAAAAATGGCCAATGACCTAAGATATTATTTCCAACATATACTAGCTTGAAAGCAGAATCATGTGTTCCCGATTCCAGAAAAAATTCAAATATGCACAGTAGCGGGACTAATTCACTGTTAACGCCACAATGGATCAGCTGAATAATCCCCTACCTGACGCTCATAAAAGTCTTCATCATCTAAAACAAACAAAAAATGTGAGTAAGCTTCACAAAACAACAGCAACACAGGTAGCACTTCCTCGGGCACACATTCGGAACCGCTCTTCACATTGTCCATATCTGTGATCTGAGGTGCCACATTACCTTCAGTCTTCATATCTCTGCAATTCAAACGTAGCTTTGTCAACGAACAGAGTATGTCAAGTACCAGTTATAGGTAAAAGAATATTAAAGTTCGAAGTTTGTAGATGTCATTTTAAGAGCATCAAATTCTATATAGACTTGGTGCGCTGGTAACAAGCTCAACTCTGTCACCCCTCGTTCGAATTTCATCATTGCGTTTGAACGCAGTACTATTCAAATCTCCTTGATCAACACCACATATTATAAAAGAGCGCTAATTTTATCATCAGTTATTAGTGCCTGGGAACTGAAATCTAGCCACAAGTCTGCAATAAAACCATACACAGATCCAGCAAACTAATCAAGACAGAAAGAGCGCTCGACATGTGTAGTTCCAAGTCCTTACCTAATTGATTTCGACATACCGAGAGACTCATTTGATCCACTAGCCCTACTTGGACTATTAGAGATCGTTCTCATATCTCGAATTTCAGCAGCCCATCTTCGAGCCAGCTCCGGGTCAATGCGAGTACCACTCCTATAGGATCCAACGTCAGCTGATCTGCTTGTTTCTGTGCGTTCGTTCACAGCCCTTCTTTCTAGGGCAGCATCATGTCTTGTTAATTTGTTTCTCAATCCTAAAACAGCAGCCCAAACTCCAACCCCCGTTCGAATAAGAATCGCCTTTTCTGCTTGAATTGCTTGGGTTTCCAATTGATGCTTAGCATTACCCTGCTCTTGAAGATTCAACTTCAACAAGTGAGCCAAGCCAGGTGAGGCATGGAGCCAACTCCAAAGAAGGGGAACAATCGAAGGAGTGAAGGCAATAAGGTTGACAATGGGTAAAGCTCCTCCGAAGGGATTCAGGACCGCAAAAACTTGCAGCAGAATGGAATATATTTTTGCTACATCTGATAGAGTGAAAAGCTTCTCCTTGGCACCCTTGATTGATCCTTTTGCAACAGATATGAACACCATAGGAGTGGACTGGTTAAAAGTTGCTTTCTCCACGAGTTCCACAAGATGCCATTGCTGATGTAAGGGGCTTAGGCTTTCCACAAGCAACTGAATAATGATCCCCTCACAAGATTTTGAAATCACATCCCTGAAATCGTTGAAACCGATTCAATATGCATAGTCTTTTACGTTAACAATAGAGTACTGACTAGAATTAGCACGTAGTGCTCATAAAAAGAATTCCTGATGACACGTGAGCAACAGTCACTCGCGCACTTGGACAACTCTTGATAGCTGTATCTTGAAAAGGGGGAACTTACAAATTTACATTCATATAACTAAGAACTTTCTTCACTAAAACATGCAGTACTCCTTACAGCTTCAGAAGCGACTTACCCAATCACAACATTTTTAGTGTTTTCAACATCCTTGTCGCCTTCCTCCTCACTTACACTCTTCTCAGCTTCCCTCCTTTTCCTTATAGTTTCGATCCACATATTCAAGTCCTCTAAAAGGCAACATAAGGCTTGAACGTATTTTTGGCATGGTGAACTCTTCATAAATCGAGGGTTGTGTTTCAGAGTATGGGAAGCAAGACACACAACATTGGACAGAGCCCATGCTGAAAGAGGAACATCTACTAACTCGCAATCAACTCTTCCTTGGAATGATGGAAGGCAGGGTAAAACAGAGGTAGCTGTTACAATTTGAGGTGGATCCCTGATAGGCACCTGCATTAAGGAGAATTTTAACAGAGTCAGTGACGTGCTCTCGGACATGCCTGCGATCGGTGTTCAGAAGGCATTGACTTAAGAGGTGATAATAGCTACAACTTATGAACCTATCAAACGCCAGGCATAATAAACCAGAACATAAACCCCATTGAGGCAACTAAAAGACTAAATTAGCTGGCACGACCGACAAAAAGTGTTGATACAGCATCATCGTAACCTCAGACTTCAAGTAACTAGGAAACAAATAGCCGAAGGCTGCTGCGAAGTTTCTTAGTTAATAACAATCGTGTAAAATATTGACTGACACAATTCCAAGTAATGTCAAATTTTAGACACAATGAAACACCCACCTCGAAGAACCGCAGGCATGGAGACAAAACTAAAGGGTCTTGCAAAGCTGGCAATAGCGGCTGAGGAAGACGCTGCGTGAGAAAAGGAATGGTGAGAATGTGCACAGAGAATAGTGCAGCTGCTCTTTCTGCTGCGAATGTGTAGTCCTTGTAATTTTTCGAGTTCTCAGCACCTTTTCCGTCCTTTCTACACTCGGCGGACAGTACAAGCAGGGGTCTCAACAAGGCAGTGATAATAAGCTTGTCTTCCTTCCCACAAGGACTAACTTCTTGATTCTTAATCCCTGGAACCAGGAAATTTTCTAATATATATGACCGAACAGCTAAGAAAAAACCGGCACTTTCACTTGCAAGCCACTCCAGCAGACTCAGTACCACAAGGTCTGCTTTCCGCTTCCTAACCACTTGCTCTGGACCACCCAAACACTTCCATGTGCTACTGTCCGTTAATGAAACCATCACTTGTATTGCTAATCTTGCTAAGTTGGAGTCGGCTTGAGCTAAATGGTTTGTTTTCGTCCCTTTCTGATCTGCATAACTCTCCTTTTGCAAAGCAGCACAAGCAAGCCTCAGAAGTTCTCTTGCTTGATACATCCATTTCGACATTTCTTCCGGAGACCCAACAGATAAATTGCAATAGTTGAATCGCATATCTGAGAGCATAGCATCCTCACAACAGTTCAGGAATGAGCAGGATTGGCTTTAACAGTCATTATTGTACTTCCACCCTACCTATGCTGGCCTTACCAAGTGAAGTACGAAAACAAACAGAGTCCAAACACGAGCAAACATTGTGCAACTACTAGTCCATATTTTTCTTGTTCGTGTATAAACTGAAGGTTATAATGAAAAGGATCCCTAAGGGAAACATAGCAAAATGCTCATCATCTGAACTCACTTGTGTATAATCTGATACAGAACATAGTCGAAAGAACGACCTGGATTGTGAATGCTTTGTAAGAGTAGTCGAAAACATGTTGTAAGTCGGCCAGCATCTTCAGCGATCTGACGCAGATTGAAAGGACTTGACGGCTTCAGTATCATGAAGAGGGGACGCAGGATTTGATTAGAGATAACGTTAGCGGAAACTGGGGATTCATCCTCAGAATGTCGTGATAGAAATTTCTCATCCCATTCAACGCGAGCTTGGGCAGCAACTTTTCTTGCAACAGTGCGACCCCTCCAAATTCTCTACAATCGAATTAAGAAAAATTACCTGTAGTGTCTAAAAGAGGAACTTAAATATTCTCAACATAAAGTATAGACCTCATTCATGCAGCTTCGGGGCAAACGGTACCTGAACAACCAAGGCCGAGACATCACCCCGTTGGACAAGAGAACCGATTGCTCTCTCCTGTGTCACTCGATCCAGCAACTCCTGCTGATTTTGCTCCTTTGCACTACAACCTCTAAGAGCCGCCTGATTCAATCGAAGATAAGTAAAAGAATATCAAGACAACATTCAGCTGATGCAATCCCATCGTCTGTCAGAAAATCCAAAATGCCTTCAATTTGAACAACTTCGCATTAAAATTAATAATATTCTCAACGGTGTTACAGCAACCAAGAGCAGGACATAAATGCCAGAGAAAAATTCTAATTGCATGCTGACACAGAGTTCTGTTCATTATCAACAAAGTCATAGTTCATATAGTTGGAAAACGCTGAAAAATAGAGTTTCTCACAATCTCATAGAAGTTAAGAATCTTCACAATTCAGTGGCTTATCAAGCGGGTATCATATAAACCATAGTCTTGCAGCAAAGAAAACTTCCAATCTTCCAAGTTTGTTTTCGTCGACTCGATAAGCCACACTGTAGGAACTACTAAATTCAGAGCTAAATTTTCAAGGTGCAATTTTAAGAAGAGCACTAACCAAAGCGTTTACCTGCAGATCTCTTGAAACATTCTGCATCGTTCCCTAAATCAGGCCCTCGCATTCACGCGCCTAACGACCACACAGGAACTCAAAGTGAACATATCCCACCGCGTCTTGGCAACTAGCCACCACAGTCAACGTAGAGCAAAGAGGATCCAACGGATGGTAACTTCTGAAAGTCTAAAACTTCTGCCTAAATGCAAAAACGGGGGCAACAACTGTCTCGTCCGCCAGAATCAACAGATTCCAACAGCAAGCGACGTGGCTGAAAGCTCCCTTTCGCCTTCAATGACAGTAGTACCTTCTGAACGTCACCACTACGGATTCAAATCAGCAAACACTTCATCTGCTCCCACGACCAACAGAGTATTACGAATACAAAGAGAACAGATTCCCTGGATAGCGTAAAATTCATCACGAGCTCCACTGGCCTTCTACAAAACCAAAGCAGCAACCTCAACGCCGCACTCCTCAAGCCACTGCATGCGCTCAAGCGCCCGAATGCAGAATGGCGCGGAAATCCAAAAGAGCCTACGGTGGATCGATATTTCACAGCTGTAGGAATAAATTAGTGATCAAGGCCCCAACGAGGGCCACCTCCATACTTCAGAACAGACAAGCTCCTACATAATCCGAACAACCCGGGGCTGAATCGGTATCAATGTGATGAATCTGCAGAAGAAGAAATAAAAAATTAAAAAGAAATAATTAAAGAAGACAGGCTTACGGTGCTTGAGAAGGGACGAGAACCAGGAAAAGAGGCTTCCGGTAGCGGAGGAAGTCGAGAACCAGAGGGCCAGGGCGACGGAATCGTGCCCCCTGTGTAGGCATGGTGACTTCCGACAGCAAAGCGACCACCATAACAGCAAATAACCAAAATATGCCTGCGGAACAACGGGTGTCTGCATCCGATGCCCAGACCAGGCTCTCTCTTGGATGAAAAACGTGCTCTACCACATTCATCCTTCGATGTACTTTCATTCATCCGTTGTTTTTTCTTCCCTTCATTCATCCGTTATGTTTTCCTTCCTTCATAAATATACACACTTGAATACAACAAATTTATTCATTTTTACTGCATGGTTTTGAACCGTCTAGAAACGTGCAGTGGTTTAGCATTATGTTTGTGAGGAGATATCAGCAGTGTCCCCCATAACCATGGGTATACACCCGGGAACATGCCCGGACAAACCCTCCAAGCAAAGCTCTCAGAGGGTTTGGTAAAACCCTGTTCGTTTCGCCCGAGAGAGTTTAGGGTTTAAGGGCTTGTCCAACAAGCGGAGCCGTTTCTCCTTTTGATCACAGTCCTGACCGCCTCTCTGTTACTTGTCGAGGATCGGAAACTATTAGCAGTTCTAGGTTAACGTAGCCGGTCGCAGCGGAATTCTTTCTTCAGTATTCGGCGTAGGGACTTCGGCATCATTTGAGTATTCTTAGAGCGCTCTGTTGGTGTTGTAATGGCGAAGGAAATTGTGAAGAAGGGGATGAAGGTGCGAGTCTCTGATTTGCTAGTCATTATCATTTGATGACTCAGTTTATTCCTTTAATTCATGTCAGTGCCAGAAGATGCATTCTCTGCATTGCGAAGGAGTTGCTAATTCTATTTGCTCAGGGTTGTGTGAGCTTTAGAATCGCTGTTTATACACTCAGAATTTGGCAGCTAAGTTTTAGTGGTTGCTCTTGAATTCTGCATCCTTTGACTAGAAGCCAATTTTCTCCGGGTGCACATTAGTTTCTGTCAATGTCATTGAAGTGAGAAAGAGACATTTTATCCTTGACTACGTCTATGTTAAATAAAAATTGGTTTTATGTCTTGATTTGTTTTTAGTTTTAGTTTTAGTTTTAGCTTATTATTTTTTTGCATAATTATCCTTCTTTTTCCGTTTTCTAATTTTTGAAACCTGCGGGCCCTTTGCTTAGAATCCGATGCCTACGGTTCAGGATTCATATATTGCCGTAGGCTGTAGTCCTGGTTGACGTAATTTTGTACGTGGGGGGGGGCGAGAGTTAATCATGCAATGTTTTTTCTTGGGAACGAGCAACGTAACATTGCTCCTGTCGATGTTGCAGAGTGCTCCCCCTGGTAAGTCCAAGCCGGTCGACAGTAAGGACTCGGCGGTGAAGAAGGAACCTTTTCGAAAAATGGTATTTTCCTATGATTGCTCTGAATCCAGTTTTACGATACAACTGCAATTCGCCTCCGTTTGTTGTTGACATTACTACGTCAGTATCTACTTTCCATCAAATATCTGGACAGTTTTATTGGATGGAGTTATGTTGCGATTGAGTCGTCTGTATTGATGCTAGCACACGTGCAGTGTTCGCTTATACAATTTCACGTTTTCCCTTTAGTGCACATAGAACTATCTCAATTTCATTCCACGTCTTCTTTTATATCTTCTGTAGTTATTCTGGTTACTAATCTCCGTTGTTATCCAGTCAGAACAAGAGGCTCGAAAGGCGAAACAGGAACTCACAGAGACTCGCAAGAGGAAACGTAAGCCTCACTATGAGATAGAGAAGGTAACGCACCGGACATTCTTAAGTTTATTCTCACAATTGTGAAGGTTGAATGGGTAGATATTCGTGTTTTTGTGCTCTTTAATTACCGTGTTGTCCTGATCAAGGTGTGCTGTTTTGTTGAGATGGCTGTGGGGTGCGAACGTATCTGCTATGCGTACATTGTGCGTTCTGTCAGCCAAGTGTTCTATGGTTGTTAGTAGAAATTTCATTGCTATGGACGTTTAGATGTAGTGATGTCTTGAAATGATTTACTTGGACAGGAAGTTATTTCGTTATGGGAGAAAACGCGAGTCAGGGATGTTGAGAAGGACGAGAGGAGCAAGTAAGATTTAACTCATTTGAGATTGTTTTAGCTATTCATTATATTTTGTTACGAATAGAAATACTTGGGTTTGTTTACAGTGGGCTACTTTGTTTTCTCATCTCAGTGACTTGTGTCGCTTGAGTTCCTAATACTGTCAAGTGTCACATATTGCCCCAAAGATTGCAATTCTCGCCGATGACATCTTTATTATATACTGAATTCATGAGATTATGCCGTTGGTTTCAGGTTGGTATCTCAAGTTTTGCTGAAGATGAAAGGAAAAATGCCAGAGATGGCTCTCAATCACATTGTATCTCGTGCGTTGCAAGTATGTTAATATTGGCTTGTGCCTTGCATTCTAGGGGCTAGAACTGCTATTGATACATGTTATATTCTCATTATTCCATTTCAGCCTGCTGTTTCGTGGAGTAAGATTTTGCAAGCAAGTCTTACTTTGTACTGGTTCTTCGATGCAGAATTGTGTGAAATATTGCACTCCAACTGAAAGGGCTGCAGTGTTTGAAGAACTCCGACCCCATTGCTTAGCTCTTATGAAGGATAAATATGCGCACCACATTGTGATCAAAATGTTGGATAGCGGTAAGTTCGTGCCCTTTCGCCAGTACGAGCCTGCTTCTCTATGTCGCGGGTTGAGAAGTTTCAAGCTCATATTACCCCACGGATGGTGGTTCCTTTTGATATTGCAAGAATCGTAGTCAATTCGCAACATCATGATCTAAAATCCTTATTTTCGTTTGGTTTGTAACCAGCCTCGTTGAACTTTCAATCTCCAGCCAGCGCACAGTTTTATCTTGTTCTACTGATATACTGATAGAATTTCCTCACTAATGTTTCTTCGGTATCAGCTGACAAGGCTCAACTGCAGCAAATGTTGTCATTGCTTCACGGCAATGTTGTGGCTCTTCTCCGACATCCACATGCCTCACCTGGTTTGTTAATTCAATACTGAAACTAATTCTATTCTGTTTTGATATGGATATATTTATTTGTAGAAGTCGGGATATTTCCTGTGAGTGCAGCTTTGAGTTGTCTCTTGTAGAGTACGACTTCAAATGAATCATGGAACTGAATGGACATAAATCCATGCAAATTGTCTGATTGATGATTAATTTGGTACGTTATTCTGTTGCATGGTACAGTGGTGGAGCACGCCTACACTTTAGCTAATGCCGCACAGAAGTTGGAATTGCTTTCAGAGTTCTACTCCCCTGAGTTCCGGCTCTTTAAAGGATTAAATGCTCCTGGCAAGGGCAGGTGAGAATTCGTCGAAATGAACGAATTTTTGAACAGCTATACGTCCAGATTGAGCTCCAACTGAATCTAACATTTTGTTCATTGCTGTGGTCATAGGCTGGCTGAGTTTTTCGCGGCTGAACCTGCTGCAAAGAAGAGATCTGTACTGGAGCACATGACATTAGCCTTGCAGCCTATTCTAGAGAAAGGAATTGTGGACCATAGCATCATTCATCGAGCTATTGTGGAATACCTGAGTGTGTCGAAGAAGGTAGTATGCACTTCTCATTTAGGTGCAGGAGGATGTAGCATTTTGAGGTGACCTCCTTTTGCATCATGTTTTTGCTCCTTCCTGGTGTACTGATTTGGAACCCAACGGCGTTGCAATGATTGTGGGTTACAGAGCATGATTGCCGAAACAGTGCAACAACTGTCAGGTGGCCTTCTGGTTCGCATGGTGCATACACGAGACGGTGCAAAGATTGGCGTAACCTGTGTAATGCACGGTAATAATAAGGTCAGTTTTCGCTCTCACAGCGTATGATAAATTGAATTCTTGCATTGTGTTTATGTTCTTGGCATTGTAGGTCTACTTCTTCGCCGACAAAGGCAGCGCTAATATATTGTCTGAAAGTCGCTGTCAACGATACCCCGAGTTGGTAGTACTTGATTTATAGTGTCAAATGACATAACGTACATTTCATTCTTTATGTACACTACAGCTTGTATAGTCACAAGGGATTGCACATGGATTTTCGCTTTTCATGTGTGCAAACTGCTTGCTCTCCCTTTTCGGTATTCTGTGTCTTTTTCTCCCTGTAACATTGTGTCAAACTTTGATTTACAGGAGAGGAAGAAGATTATTAAAGGCATGAAAGGTCATGTTGCGAAGATTGCTCGTGATGACCATGGGTATATGGTAAGTCTCATCGTTTTTCATGTTTGCAATCACAAATTTTCACATGTGTCTTACGCCCTCTTATTGTCTCTTACAATTTCTAATTGTTTGCGCAGGTATTAATAGCAATTCTTGATGTTGTCGACGATACAAAACTTGTCACGAAGGTTTGAGTTTGCTTGTACCTTGATTACTGTACGTTCTACTACTTGATTTTTTATGTAGTTTCCATTGATTCGCTTGGCCAATCAAATTTCTGATCGTACAGAATTCTTTCGCAGATTATTATTAAAGAACTCATGAAAGAGTTGAAGGAACTGGCGTCACACAAGGTATGTACTGAATTGGAACTGATTTCCCGATTCAAAGAATGTTATTTCTGTTCGTATGTTTCTGCTGAGCTTGGAATTACTTCCGACTTTGTTACATCCTTTTTTGTGAAGGATATTTATCGTCCTTGTACGATGTACATATGAAAATTTCGATCTTGGCTTGCGTTTCCGTCTCAAAACATGGGTCAGGCATGTTGAATGTTTTCGAAGTACACATTTGTAGTCGTATGTTCTTAAAGAAGTGGATTTTGTTTTCCAGTTTGGACGACTTGTCTTGCTGCATCTTCTGGCTCCTCGAGTTCGCCGCTATTTCCCTGCAGATGTTTTGGCTCTTTTGGAGCATCCTGCACCCACATCTGTTGAAGGTAAGCTATCTTAACCTGATATGGTGCTAAACGACACTGGTGTTCTTTAACTGCCATTTTTGTAAACATATTTCGCATCCTTAAATGTAGGTTGAAGTGGCACAGAACGTTGTTCCTGTATATTTTCGCTTACCTCTTTTGAAATCTGTGTACGATTCGTTTATATACAGATGAGGACGTCGTAGAAGAGAACGCAGTAATAGCGGATGCTAGTACTGTAAGCAATGGCTCTGTAAAGGGCGGCTCGAAAAAAAGCGCCGCAAAGAAAGGTATAGACTGAGTATCATGGTGGGGATCAGATCTAAGTTGTGACTGCGAATTTCATTAGTTACCTTTACACTGTCAACATGACTTTTTATATCTTATGTTTTTATTCCACAGCTCGGGGGGAAGGAGGACCCGAGCCTATGGACGAAGACGAAGACGAGGAAGATGGAGATGGGGCTTCTGCTGTCAGCAAGAAGGATCCTGGAGTGCGTCGATCTGAATTGCTATCGAAGAGTGGACTAGCCAAGGTCTGTTCCACTTTGCGTTGCACATTTGTGTATGGTATCGGTAGATTTAGTGTGAAGGTCTGTATACGATTTTTTTCAGTTCATGGAAAAATTTCAAGAATTCCTATCTGTTACCGAGTATCTATCTGGCACAGTCTGGACTCTCTACTATGATAGTCCTTTTCTTTGGAAATGTGTTCATAGATTTCAACATGAATATCACGATATGTTTTGGTTTGATTCTCACATTTGACATTCTTTTTTCGTTCAGGACTTGGCTGAAATTTGTAGAGTTAATGCTAAGGAAATGCTGTTGTCTCAATGGGGTACTGAAATCATTTATGAGGTACGGCCGTTCATGCTCTCTTTCCCGTTACTGATACTCTTGGACTTACTCTTATTCCATTCCAATATTGTTTGGCCTTATACTAAGGGTACCTTTATACGGGCCATGAAAACCTTGCTTGCAGGTTGCAATGGGAGGAGTAAACGGGGAATTATGGAAAACAATGCCGGGCGCAATAATGTCATTGCATAAAGAAATTGCCGATCTAGCTACTATTGAAAACCAGGATGAGGAGGATGCGCATGTTATGGAGCAATATTTTTCTAGCCCGACTCTACGAAGGTTGATATTGAATTCAACACCTCCACCAGAAGGGGTTGATGGTCAATCATTCGCTACAGTATTTTGGTCTGTTGCTTTGAAAAAGAAATGCAAGCGCTGGGCTCAGGGTCACAGGTAATTCTATTTCCTCTTTTCATTTACTTTCTTTCTCCTTTGGTGTGCGTGCTACTTACTCGGAGTTGCAAATTGCCGTCCCTGAAAAAGTATGCTAAGAACTTGATTTTATCGCCTCCTGCAGTCAAAAGGTGGTGTCAGCTTATAGAGAATGCTCCGATTTAGCTGCGAGAGAGGCGGCGAAAGCCGAGATTCAAGGTCTTGTTGCTGCGGGTCTCCTGAAACCCGTAGCCCCTTCGCAGCAAAACGGGAAAAAAAGATGAGAACTCTGATCTATTTACCACTCCCCATATCGTAGAATAATTCTGGTTGAAATAGAAGATATAGGAAGGATTTTGGATACGACACTCGTCTAAATCGCTTTATGTCCAGTTTTGATGAGTGCACAAATTTTGAGGGTTGAGCTCAAGCACATCCAGAATCTGACGAGAACTGATTTGAACACAAGTTGTAATTTTATAAGCTAATCCATCTACATTTTTATGTTCCCCAGTGAGTGATGTTGGCTTTAAATTGTCTGGTAATTGCTACCTGTAGAATCTATCACAACCTACATATTTTGAGACCTGAGCCGAGTCACTTGCACATACTTCTTCTGTATGAAGTTCTATAGTAAAGTACACAATAGTTTTGAAATATACTTTTGAAATTTCTAAGGCTTTGAAATAGTCTTGGACTATTTTAAACCTAAACACGATGATGTTTTTTTTTTTAATAAGAAGCCATGTTGCAATTAAGTTCCATCAAACTTGCCTACTCCATCAAATCTAGAGAGTTTCTACTAACTACGAATAAATATAAGGAGTGATAATGGTAATAAATTTACATCTTTCTTGACAGTTAGTTTGTCTAAATATGTATTCGGGATTACATCTTTTTTTAAATGCCAGAAATGTGCTGTACATGTGTATATACTTTACTAATAATACAAAAAATCCTACCCCTACATTTAAAACCTGCACTCTTTATGCCACATTTTTCCAACACATGTATTATTTCATTCCATCAAAGTTCATATCAAGGTAACAAGAGAATAAAATTTGAAAGTATTGCTTTCTATGAATAAAAGTTTTGACAGTATATGAACACTTCACCCATGTTCAAAGGTCATGGCTTAGACCTTAATATTGCACCAACAAAGCAGTGCTAAAGTAAAAATAATAATAACAGCATAGGAATTACTAATATTTTATAAAACATGGGTTCCTATTTTACTTTATTCTCTATATATATTCATGCCAAGTGTCTGCATTACAAAGACATAATCAGACTGCCAACCGAACATGAGCACCAAACTATCAAATTGAAATGTTTCCACCCCATCTTTGATTAAACAACATCAAATGGCTTCAAAGCAGAAGGCTCTAAGTCCCCTTATAATCCATAACCACCTATATTAAGATTTATACCACCTAATCCCTCAACCTTGTTTACAAACAGATTTCCAATTCGTGAAATATTTTCTTAATTATTTTCCAACAATCATTATAGTTCAATAATATTAAGAATAATAATAATAATCATAACCCCAGTATGAGATCCAGCACGCGCACACATATACACACACACACACATATATATATATATATATATATACACACACACACATGTACACACAATCCCAATCCAAATTATTGATTCAGTATGGAATCTCAACAGAACGGAAAGATGAAAGGAGCCATAGGAAAAAAAAATAGTAGCAGCGCGTGCGATGCTTTACCGTCGCACGGAATACCGCGCTACCTACCCCACCCAGTGGACGTAGCGGCCCCAGCAAAGACCCATGGTCAATTCTGGGGCCCTACCTCTCAATTTTCCTACCTAGCTGCCTACCTACCTTCCTGTCTACCTCCATGCATTCTCACCTTCACGTCGGGTCGCAATGTAACCGAGCAGCGTATTAGCGGTTCCTTTGGCAGCTCGGGTATGACCACGGGCGCCGACTCTTTCCCCGCGAGGCTGTTTCCAGCTCCCGGACTGGATCGATCCTGAGGGCGGAGTCTCTATTCCTCATCACCAATATCTGCATGTGAGATGCGTACCTGGCAAGGGATGAAAAGGGCTCAATGGCATTAGGGCGATGCCGTTCATTGTAGGATGGGGGGCTGTTCGTTGCTCTTAATTTGTCCGATAAATGTGGAGGTTAGTAGGCATTATTTTTAGTAAAACGTGGCCGCTGTCTGTTTCTTCTGCTGGCTGTTTTTCCGTCTCGTGCCACTCGACGTCCTTTGTCCAGTGGGGATCGAATTCCTCCTCATGCTTCTACCACTTCTGGCTCTTTTTCGATTCCGCTGGTCGTCCACTTGCTGTCCGTTATGGTGCGGTGTTTTTTTCTTTTCTTTTCTTATTCACACGTTTTTGAATTCTGGATGTATGCGACTGGAATGCCTCCTATTGAAATGGAATTGGATATTGCATTTTCGGGTTTTTGATGATGAGTTACATTTGCGCGACAGTGGAGGGTATTCTTTTATAAAAATCTTGTCAGTTTTGTCACAAGTAGTTCATTTTGCAGGGGTGCTCGCGATGGTGCCAGCTGGCGTGGAAGCAACCATTTAAGAGAGAATGAAAATGTTCGTGAAACTTAATAAAAAATAAATAAATTAATTAATGAACAGAAAATGGTGTATTTTTGAGGTGGCTGGAAAACCTTTTGGAACTAGTTGAAAAAAGCTGAAACTAGACGAGATTGTTTATATTATTTTACATCACGTGTAGTCATTAAGAGTCTTTAATTGCACGGATCTACATTGTTAACAAAGTTGAAAAGAGAGTCAACTTTTTCTCGTAACACTTTTTGTGATATTCAACTAATCTTTCTCTCCTTTTTCCAAAAATGAAATTGGAGGTAGCAATTGACACACTAATAATGTAAAGATTACAAGACAAAATAGTATCTCGTGAACCTACTCCACAACTATTTTCTGAGTCATGTGTACCATATTAGTTTTTGATACTGTTTTGTCCGTGTCACAATCATTCCTTTGAAATTTGAATAACTTTACACACGTGTTAAATAGTTACAAATAGTATTTCTGATCAAATTTGAATTGCACGATTTAAAATAATAGTGAACATACATTTATTTTGGTAAAACTCAACACATATGTTAGTAGTTTTCTTAAAGTATTTCATATAATTGGAGTACAAAATTTGTATAATTCAACTTGCATAACTTAATATAAAATTTTCTGAACTGGTCTATTTAAACTATCATCAGAATAAAAAACAATAAATACAGACCCAATATGGCACATAATTTAACAATTTGGAAACTGTTGTTTCAAAAAATAGAATAGAATAAAATAAACAAACACATACATGAAAAAGTTAGGCCACTAGTTGTTATGAATGCTAATTATGAAATTTCTTAATTCTAATCTATATTGAAAAGCATTATTGATATACCTTCTACACCCCCTATACAATACTCTCAAACCAATGGTGGAGGCACTGAATGGAAAGGAAAGAAAAAGTAAAATGAAAGAAAAAGGAAAGGAAATCTAGGACAAGCGTGGGCTCGTGGTTGACAAAGACGCGGTGTTGTGCGCTGTCGAAAGGGACCAGGTCGGGGCCGGTGTGAGGAGGAGGGTGGGGATGGGGTCCGATGGGGCGGCCGGAATGGGGACCGGGAAGCGCGCGCGCGCTTCGTTTCAAGGTCATCGCCATATTTTCATAGTGGTGGCGGAAGGATCGGACGGGACAGGTCGTCAGCGTCACCACTCCCTCCTCACCACTTGACTCGTAAAGATGGCTCTACCATGGTTGTTGTTGCATCTGCTTATCCCACCCCCTCCCTAACCCCGTTTCATTTACACGTCTCCGCCCTGCCCGCGCTGTTGACCTGCGGCACCGCTGCTGCCATTTCGCTAGCGTCGAGAGGTTGTGTTGCGGAATTGTCCATGCGTTGACGCGGTGTGGGTTAGGAAGTCGTATAGCTCGCAGGTAGAAGAGGAGCGAGTGAGAGAGAAACTGATCAGTGGAGCTACAGCGAGAAGTGAACATTCTCGCCGGAGTTTTGATGCAGGTTAGAATGTACCGTGGGATTGTGTGTTTTGCTTGAGTTGCAGTGTAATCAGGCGGATTGGCGGTTGGTGTTGTAAGTGAGATTGATGCATATGTGAGTTGAGGAGATGGGGGACAAACAAGAGAACACCCCCATGGGGATTTCGCTTAAAGAAGCGGAGCGCGGCGCCGCGAAGTCGGGGAACGGGGCGAATGTAGAAGCTGTGTTGGAGCATGCGAAGAAGGAGATCTCTGCGCCGAGTTTGAAGACTCTATGGAACGATGCGGCCGAATTCTCCCCCAGGGGTGAGATGCCGAGGGATGTTTACGAGCGCGCGCAGACCAGAATGGCCGAGGAGCTCGGGCTGCGCTATGTCGTGGACGGGCATGTAGTCGGTCACGCGCTCATGCGAGCGGCCGAGGGCGGCCAGCTGCACGTCGTGAGGCGCCTGCGCAAGGGCCAAGCCGAGCTCAGATGCTCAGTTCTGAACCCTCGTTTCCTAGCTTTCGCGATGCTCAAGGCCACTGAAATCGGTCACTATGAAGTTATGCAAGAGCTTCTGCGCTTGACGAATTCGGCGATTTTAGCCATGGTCGGGCACGAGATTGCTATGAAAGCGAAAGACGACGGCTACCCGTATGTGCAAGCGCGTCTGACGCGAGACTGGCAACGAACCGTTAGCGGTTTCAAATCTCTACTCCCCCCTGCGACCTACACGGTGCAGTACGAGAATCTCGAGCTCTGTGGCACAAAATCCGACCAGGATTTCGTTCATGAGGCCGTGAGGTCATGCTACCAGATGTATTGCGTGTGGCGTTTGGCGGTCATCGCTGGCGCCAATGGACACGGCGGTGTGTTTCGGGAGCTATTGATGAAAAGGGAGGAGTTCAATACGCGCGCGGGTGAGACGAGGAAAGCCTTGATGGGATATGAACACCCCAAGGCGGTGGAGATCGGCAAGATTCGCAGCCGGATAGATGAAGACTTCATGCGTTTTACCAAGAAGATGACGGCGAAGCTCAGCCGCGATATGCTCCTGTATGAGGTTTACCGATGTGAGCAGGGGAGAAGTTTGGAGGAATCAAACAAGGGTGGTAATGCGTGGCGGTGCTCTAGCAAAGCTCAGTTTGGTCTCTGGGAGGTCTTCATGGACGTTCCCGTCTTACTAATGGAGCCTGAGGGGTCGTACCAAGATGGTGACAAGAAACAGCTGATGCGAAACTATAAATACATCAAGCCCATCGTCCCTCAGATCATGAAGCTGAACGTGCAGTTCAAGATCATCATAGACATTCTACCGAATTACATCGAATTGTCGGTCGGGATTAACCATGTGCGCGTGACAGTGGAAAATCAATGCTGGGAAGAGCCGCAGACGGGACATTTCCCCACGCGAGTATCCTTATCTGTCACCCCGATTGAACAAACCCTGACATCGGTCACTATGACGGGTTCGTCGACCAACACTTCTTACAAAGTAGGAGTAGCGGAGAATGTACGAATCGGAGTGAACGCTACTCTTAAAGCGGCTCCCACGGCTGGAATTTCTTTCCAAGCCGGGAAATCCACGATTTCCAAGGTGGACGGGAAGCCATGGAGGATGGAACAGCTGCCTGTGTACAACGAACGAGGGGGAAGCTACACATGGGCGTTGACGAACCTCCACGGCGCAGCATTCGACCGCCTGAGTCCCATGCTGCAAGAAACGAAGAAATCTATCTGGCAATTCGGGAAGAGAGTACCGATTAATCCTTTGATGGTGCTCCCCTTCGGCACCAACGGCGGGGTGAACTTTACGGGGACTGAGTTCGACGACACGATCTCATGGCGATTTTCGAAAGACCTCGAAAACAAGACAGTGGCATTTAACGTAGAGGGGCAAGTCCATACCACTCACATCACACAGGATACCTTCTGGGAGACTCGTGTGGTGCCGTTCGAGGTGAAGCTGGAGCAGAAGCTGGAGGCGTGCGGAGACCCCATGGGCGCCGATAAGAAGAAGAAGAAGAAGAAGAAATAGATGATTGGCTCCTCTCTCAGCTTCTCCGAAATCTTCGATGTGCAAAGCAAACTTTCTTCTGCTACTGAAATTCGTCTTGGTCGCTTTTCAGTTCACTTAGAATCGAGACGGCAATTCTAGTTTTGGTCGTAGATGTCCATTGCAGGTGGTATTTTCCGCCACAATCATCAAAAGGATTTTTTTTCGAAGGTTAAATGTCCTTTCTTATGAGGGTTTTTTCTTGCCGTGTCTTCAGTACCACCAAATTTAGGTTCACGAGGATTATGTAAAGTAAGGTCACAACGGTTAATTAGCTCTAGGTTCACAGTTGTGCTGGATTACAATTGTATCGTATCTCCGACCTGTGGGCGAATCGGATGATTTATTCGCGAATATGTAGCAACGTTTTGAAGGTGGATGACACGTTCTTTATGCAACTGGAAGTTAAATTCAGAACCTTAGTGATTGTCTCATTTGGTTACGCACATGAAAGAGAGTTGAAGGCTTTTATGCGATTATGAAATTATTCAGAGCTATTGTCTCATTGTGCTCAAGAACCCACTTTCTTCAGATGGTCGAAGATTACAAGTATCTCCTTGATTTCTTGCACACTGGTGATTATCCAACGGGTTGTTAGAATCCATGTCTGGATCTATTCACGGAGCTTTTATCTATTTGAGATCAATCTATGAACAATGAGTGACATGTGAAGTGTGAGTCGAAAGAATAGCTCAAGCACGCTCCAGTACAGTAAAAACCTCTCTGCTGGTGTTGCCATCCGTAGTTTTGAAATTGTGCATAGATGAACCCAATTAATCTTCTTGACCTGTACCCCGACTTGCAGATAAACCTGAATCGTCCTGACATTCCTTGCAGCATCTAGTCCTCCAGAGTCTGCGAAGAACGGTGCAGGAATCAGCCACTATGGTTTGTTCAAGAGCACCTATCCTTTCATTTATCGTTGGCCCCGGATTCATTGGCTTCAAAAGCAGAGTCGAACCAATAGCGTCTTCTAGACACGCAACGGATTGTCCCACATATAGTATCAACCTTAACTTACCTTCCGTTTGTTCCACAACACTGTGGTGTGAGTATGTATAGTAACAACTATAAATTGGATTCAGTTCTAAATGATTGAATGACGCACTATCGAAACATCAAAATTCTCCTTGGTTGCAACTCTCATTCAGCTGAGTCACTCTCATGAAACCAGTGTAGTCATGGTGACGTGCACTCTATTGCTGACATGATCTATACAGGCTTCATATCTAAAAATGCACTGCGAGGGGCTCAGCTGACATCAGCTCTTAATACGTACAGTTAAAATCTCTTTAATATGACATATTACCATTGACACAAAGTAAGTGTCATGGTATTAGTAATATGTCAATCAAGGGTTAAGTGCTGCATTATCAAGGAAATGAGAAACAATATATTCATACTTAAAGCTTTTATTTTATTTGATGTCATTGATAATCATTATCGTTAGAATGCAAACCAACACAAGCTAAAATTCAATATTTCTCCAAATAAGCAATTATTATTTTTAAAATATTTCCAACACGAATAATGGAATTTTGGGTGATTTTTATGGAGTCAATTCTTACCTTGTTTGTAATATTCTTCAACATTTTTCTTGATCCATTCTCCATCTAATGATTCAGATGAGTGAGACTAAATTAGATTCTCAACATGCGGTGATCCCAACAGTTGTGAATCACGCTTTCTCCCCAATTCAGATCAAAGTATGTGCAACCACCAAGCCCTGGACATTATCTAAATGCCTGTCCTGTGCAACACACTTCGATTTGTCTAGTCTATTTGCTAGATTCTATTCTTTTTGTCTGTCTCTCTTCGGAGTTTCCGTCGGTAACAACCACTTCCGAGCTGAGTCACGAACTAAGATAATCACCTTTCCTACCATCTCATGGACTAACAACCTCGAGATCCGCTGTACCCAATTCATGGCAGTCGAGGAGGAGGAGGTCAGGGAGCTGCAAGTGGGTCCCTAGAGACTACAGGCATACATCTCTTCAAGTTGCGTGCCTGGAAAGATAAAAATAGATGGAAGATTTGGAAGATGGAATGCACTGTGAGAAGCCATTGTCTTGTAAGTCATTTGCAGACAATTGGCATGTGGTTTTACGAAGCCCTAAGATAGGTAGTCGTGGCACATAGTTCATTTTTTTTTTCTTGCTTTTTTCATCACATGTTGGCGGATTCTTCGAAAATCACGATAGTTATCGTGTTCCGGTACTTGAGCTACCCTTTAAATGAAAATTTGAAAGGCCCATCGAGATTTGAAGCTGTGTTGCAACTTAACACATACGTATTTTCTTTTAAGTAAACTACCAGTACATCCTGCATTTGATCACGTAGTTCTCAAAACCAAGAAAGATATGAACTAGCGTACTATCAATAACCGCAAACCTATCCCTCACATATACGTGAAAAACATCACAAGGGTATGCGAATAGAAGTCGAGACTGCATGTGCTAATATCATGCGAAATAATCACATTTCTCACTATGCTGGCGGAACAATGGTGATCCTCAATTATCATAGTTTCAATACCTATCTTGAGTACTGAAACCCCACAATGATTGGATGATTAATAGTCTATGGAAGTTGCATTCAGCTTCGTAACTGATTTCTACGTTCTGCTTGCAAAGTAGTAAACGTGACCTTAATGGGAGATAGAAAGCTCAACAAGCTCTCAATCGAAAGGTATCGAACACGCTGATCAAATTCAGAAGAATTGACTGCCAACAAAATCTCTAGGAGTCTTTAGAAGAGTTCTTTTTCTTGATTGACTGCCGTTGCTGTGAGGTATTTTTTGACGATCTTTGGGTATATGAAGTTCCCTAAGACCACAAACAAATTAACAAGAAATCATAATGATTTTCGCAAAACTTACTTTATAAAACTTAAAATACCCAATGCTAACGCATCTGACTAGAAAAAGACCACCTTTTGATAATGATAAGAAACTGCAATCACAATAGAAGTTGAAAAGTACAAGGGTACTCACTTGAAGCCAATCATTAGTAAGAGCACCGCTGCTGGAGCGGGTACCCGTCTCAACTCTCTTGTAGCTTCTTTTTCGCTTCTGTAAAAGAAGTATAGAATTTTCATATGTCTGTCTGAGCAGTGCTATGCTTCACCAACTGCTTCGTAACAAATTTCATCACTGTTCTAACTTGACCATCCAATGTTATTCAGATGAGGTTAAGAGTGTAGTTATCTGATACTGTTTTAGTCCATAAAGTGACAACTTGTCTTAAGAATGAAACTAGTACCTTGAGGAAATTCTGAGCTTGAGAATAGGCCCACATGCCGAGGAGTCCCAAAATACCCAAACCTAAACTACAAAGAAATATGGTTTCTCCTTTCACAAAGCCACCATTTTCCAATACATCAATAGAGCCGTTGTGGAAGACGTTCTTGTAAAGTCCGCCATCAATCTCGTAAACAACATATCCCACCAAGTCGTAGATTCCTGCCTGCAGAATCACTTAATGTTACCACCCAGACAACAAACTTCAACGAACTCAAAACGAAGCAGAAAAAACTGCAACTCGCATGAGGTCCTTCAGACATTTAGTTTCCAGACAACTTATTAAAAATGTACTTCAAAGTCCAGATAAAGCAACACACGATTAGAATTGAGATGCAAAAGACGATAACAAAACGAGGAAAAAGGAGATAATTCTTAAACACACCCTCTAAATGGCTGATGCTACCATGTTAACCATAGGTATTCATTCACACATGCACCCTTGACCAACCCGATAGACAGTTTGCAAGAAGCATAAACACCTCTCCCCTAACCATATACGTGCACTTTTACTCAAGAAAGCTGTATTACTTGCAAGAGCTTGTTGCTGCTGAACGAGTAGCTGTAAGATCCCTTGCTACCAGTAGTGACGATGGTAGTGCCCTCCTGTATTCACCTCCCATACATAGACATGCCACGTTCAGAATATTTTCTACAAATCTATGCACGTGACACCTTTCAGGATATATTTCCTATAAGTCAAGCTCAGCGCACAGTCATCTTATGTCGTGAACGACTACCATAAGTCACAACGAACTGAATGATCAGATTGCCTCGCCGAAATATGTTCTAAAAAACGTACAAGAAAACCTTCCATCCAGGGTCCCAGGACACAACGGAGAGACAAACCTGGACTGTGAAGTTCTGAACAATGAGGCGATGGTCATGCGGAAGGTGAATACTGGCACGAGTATATATCACCTTCAAAGGAGCTTGTCCTGCAATTTCAATTGTAAAATTAATCATGTATGTCATGTGGAACAAAAATTGAAGCGCACATTCAGAGCGAGTTCCCTTTCAACTCATTGCTTACAGGAGAAATGCTATCTAAAATAAACATAGTGGGCTCTTGCAAAACTTCAAATCCTTGATTGATAAGGTAAATGAATACCTGCTCTTCTGGATAAAAGAAAAGCTTACCATCATTGATGACATCAATATCAACCTGAGTACGCTCTCCTGGTTTAACCACTGTGAAAACCAAGGCACGATATCAAAACAATAACGAAAACTAGTGAGCTACAAGGTTTATTTGTATTCAAGCCAGAAGATGAATGTGTGATGAGAGTGACATGTTAGAGAAAATTGGGAGAGAACATCAACTTACCTTTCAAAGGATTTTTCGGAAAATACGAAGATGTCTGTACCCCTGGGGAAGCTTTCACGTTAGCCTCCACAAATTTCTCCGAGGGTTTGCTGCCCCCAACTGGTACTACTGCAACAAAAAAAAAAAAAAAATCATTATTATGATCATAGGACGTTTTCAATACGGTAACTTCAAATCCATTTTGAGCAAGTATGTCCAATGACGAACTAAAATGAGCTACAAAGAGGGGACAAAAAGACAACACCTTAATGACACGTATGTTCGCTGGCATATGTACACTGATAAAAAATAAGTAAAGGTAACGTCGTCCTAATGGAACCCATCCTGGCATCAACAATATTTCTCAAACGTGACTATCAAAAGAATAGTTCAAATCCTGAAACACCACAAGTAAAAGAAAAATTCGACAACACGAGACTCACAGTCAAGGCATAGAAACCCAACCCTCAATCACGACACGGCTGATTCCAGCGAACAAGCTCTATCACAACACTACAATGCAAACAGTGAATGAGCATCAAAACCTCGAAATCCTGATGGGTACCCCGCTCTTACCAATGGCACAAACACTGGAATCATGTAAAGCATCCATCCACCATCGAGACCCCAACTTCACAGATCAATCACAACAGCGAAGAGCAAAACGTAACCTCGGACAGAGAAACCTCCAGGATTAGAGACAAGCCAGGAATCTAATATATCTATGGATGAATTAAAAGACCGTGATCACGTACAAAAGGCTTGCAGCAAGAGCAGGCAAGAGAGCAACAGGATCATGGCGGTGCTCAGGAAGAGTAGTCCTGATCTCGCAGACGCTGCGGCGACGGAACTGTCCTGACGGGAATGCGCCTCCCCTCCTCCTCCTCCGGAGGAGCCATGCCAGCTCGGCGACCAGGTGGCATAGACATGACAGCATGGCATTAATTGATTGGTGGAAATCCGTGCTAGAAGGTCTAGCTGGCAGGGGGGGGTGTCCCTGAGGACTACATTTCAGCATTCTCTGCAACGACAACACACGGCGCGGGCAGATTTGGATTTTTGTATCTCTAGTCCGGCAGTCTCTTCCGGGCTGATACTAATTTTTTGTGAATACGTTCGCTCTGACCGTACTTACTGACCGTGCTTCGCCGCTTCAGTTTTGAAAACGTTGGATGTGCTTTCTGGTAATAAAGCATAGTTTTTATTTCAAAAATTCGAAAAATAATATGGTATATCATTTTTCAAAAATACATTTTTTATATAATTTAATATTAAAAACAATCCTTATAATTTTGATATTTTTTTTGGTTATTGCCCTAGCTTCTATTTAGTTTATGCCAAAGTAATCTAGCTATGATTGTTGTTGTTTAGGTGAAAACAAAAACTACACAAAGTAAAAATAGTTTGGAAAGGCATCAAAATTTGACAAACCTCAAGATTGCCTAAGTAGCCATTGTTGATTTGATGACAAAGTAAAGATTCACCACTTAATTGGGAGAAATTAGAAAAGAACTCAATGGCTTAGTTTAGGATTAATACATGAATTAGGATATCCTTGTTTTAATTTTCTTGTCTCCATGTTCAAGCAAGGATGTTGTGGACTTAGTCTTCTTGTTTTCAAAAGTAGACTATAACAATGAAATTTGACATGATACTATAGCCACCTCAACAAGTGTGGCATATTTAATATTACTTCATGCAAGCCTTGCTCATCTTTGCATTCATAGCAAGTTCTATAGATCTTAACTTTGTAGATACATTAATATCATCAACTTTCTCTACTTTCTAAATATACATAGAATATATTGAATTAAATTCAATTACATTTTTAAGAATTAATTTTAAAAATTTCGAAGTATTTTTGAACCAATTCAAAATAATATATAAAGCTTATAATATCAGTTCTATAAAAAATAAGATAAGAAAAATAATACAATACTTTATTAGAATTACTAATAATAAGTTCTATAATCTAGATGCTATCATCCAAGATCATTGAGTATAATTTTACCAAAAATAAACCATGCATTGAATAAATTGACAACTTGCACAAAAATAAAAGAAATATATCTTGAAATAATCTAGTTTCTTCTTCCACTTTCAAATCCAATTTTTTTAGATTCTCTACATGATATTTTCTATATAGGATTTATACAATATACTCTAATACGTTGATTTGTATCAATCCTACTTCTACAAAATATATTATAGAATTAGAAAGAGAGTCTAATGCCATCAAATAACACCCTCATTAAATGATCCAAAAGATGAAAAATATGCTAATAAAGGTTAAATAATTCTACGTTATCAACCAATTAGCTCCAATATTGTCCAAAATAATATTACAAGCTAACATATTTTATATAATTTGTAAAGGCATAGGACATACCAACATCTAGTATCAAAATCCGAAGCTCAACAAATAATATATGTGATGCAAGTGTTATGGTCATACTTATGATGTGTACGACAAACATTGAGAATATATCTACAACAACAAATCAATTGCTAATATCTACCTTGTTCAAAAATATATTACATTAAGATTCAATCAATACCTTAAAGATCTACCATTACAATCTCAAGAAAGATCCTACATACCACCAAATGTCAAGGACATACACTAGGAAGTTGTAGAAGATTTTAGAAGGTTCTAGAGAAGCTTTGTAGTTTCAAGAAGCTACTTGAGAAGTTTTCAAGCTCGCAGAAGTTGCTTGAGAAGCTTCTTAACTCATAGAAGCTACTTGAAAAGCTTCCTAGTTTGTAGAAGGTACTTGAGAAGCTTCCTAGCTTGTAGTATATATAGGAGCTAAGACTGAGGAGATCTTTAGTCTCGACAACACACCTCTTGGAGCTCTAGCTCGCATCTCTAGTGTTATTCTTATACTCATCTGATTAATCTAGTTCTTGCTAATTCTTCTTGAGCTTCTTGTTTAGATTTCCAGTGAGTATTCTAAATTCGTGACAGTTTGTCGAGACTACACTCATCTTTCATATTAGAGCTAGTTCCTTCTTGTTAGAGTGTGGATTATCCCTCTGCTTGAAGGTGCTGGCATTTTAGAGGTTGCAGATTACCCTCCTTTAAACTGATATTTCTTCTATTATAATATTAGAGTCTTATCTTTCTTGGAGAGAGTGGATTACCCCTCTTCTTGAAGGTTTTAAGGCATTTTAGAGGTTGCGGAGTACCCTCTTCTAAACCAATACTACCTTCTTGTAGAGTCATTTCTTTCCTTCTCTTAGAATGGTCGAAGGTCAAGATATTAGTATCGCTGAAAGTTTGGAGTCTAAGTTGGATGCCATTATGAATGCTCTTGCTACATTATCATAGAGAATTGTAAAGATTGAAGGAATCATAGCAAGACTTCATAATGATGAAGCATCTGGAATGGCACAATCGAGGATTCACCACCTCAAGCTTCAACACCAAGAGGAGTAGCTTTGCCTCTAGTTCAACAAGGACTATTGGTCTTAAAATGAAAAGAGCTCCAAATTAGCCTTCCAGACAAGTTTGATGGTATGTATTCTAAGTTTCGAGGTTTTATCAATCAAATTAGATTGATAATAGCTTTACAGCCCAAAAGCTATCCGACGAAGGAGTCATGTTATCATATTGTAACACAAATATATGGTGAAAGGTGATAATGTGGATCTTATTATAGAAGAGCCAAGTTAAAAGAAAAAGTAGAAAAATATGGATAAAAGATAAGAAGGTAATAAAACTTCTAGTAGTAATGCTGCCCTTTTAAAAAAAATAGCTTCTACTTACTTTATAGGACCAAAAGTAAGGCAAAATAAGGTAGATTGGAAAAATAAATGATATAGACATCTTTAGGAGGAAGTTCAAAGTAAATTCTAGTAAAAATTACTTAGAAAAACTAGATGTTGATACCCGAAGAGGGCTGGTTATGAACTAGGGTCGAAATCAGACCTTAATGTACAAAACCGAGTCTCGACGATGACTCCAGGACTCTTTGGTAGATCAGAGAATAGGGTTTGATAGAAGTTTGGATAAGGTTTCTATAAGCATTGGTTTTGGGTGATTTGGATCTATATTGACTTTGTAAGAGCTTTACAAAGTTAAGGTTTGTTTCGGATGACTTGTATTTTGTGAAATAAAATAGGGTTTATATTTTGGATGATTTCAAGAGTTTTGTTATAGATCTACGGGTGAAATTTTGTAGATTAATGGTTATAGTTGTGTTTAATATATGTTGTGAATTTGAGCTTGATCTAACGATTGAATTAATGGTTACTGAGGTTAGTGAGTTAAGGTCTCAGAAAGTAGAATTTTAGATTCAATGAGGATTTTAAAGATTTCTTGCAATCTATTAGTTGAATTGGAGTGAAACTTATGCGAGAGGATATAAGACTTGTTTTTCTATGTGTATGACAATTTTGAAATCAATCGAACAATGCAAAAGAGAGATATTGGCTTTGGAAGATTGGCATCAAGGTTGGAGAAGGAGGCCGACCAATACCTGAGCACGTTTTTGAGGTTATTATCTATTTGGTAATTTCGATCCTTTTCAAAAATTTTATGATTGTTTTTAACTTAGTTTTTAAGAAGTGTGCAAAATTTGAGTTAAGATCGACGGTTTATTCATTAGTTATTGAGGTTTAAATCTGTTATAGGAATTACTAGGATTTGATTAGGGATTGGTTTAGGGTTTAGGATTTGATTAGGGTTTTATTTAGGATTTGGGATTTGGTTTAAGATTTAGGGTTTGGTTAGGATTTAGGATTTGGTTACGATTTGATTTAGGATTTGGTTTAGGGTTTAGGATTTAGTTAGGATTTGGTTAGGGTTTGATTTAGGATTTAGGATTTTATTTAGGATTTGGTTTAGGGTTTGGTTAGGGTTTGATTTAGGATTTGGTTTAGGATTTAGGATTTGATTTAGGATTTAGGATTTTAGTAGGATTTAAGATTTAATTAGTTTTGGCCTAAAGTTTGAATGAAGTCCAATTGGATTTTAACTAGAATTAAATTAAGATTGAATTGAGATGTATTTGAGTGATATTTGTGATTATTCTAATATTTCTTTAAGATTTCTTATTGTTTGTTTGAAATTTCTTTGAGGTTTTTTTGAATTTGATTAAAACTTGCTTAGTATTATTATGGTCTAATTAGAGCATTGTTAGTATTCTATTAGAATTAGGATTTTGTTGTTACAAATTTCATTCTTTCTTCCACAGCCAGGTGCTCGGAGCATTCTCAAGCAAAACTTCACGTATTACGACAACATGTTGGACTAGTTGGAACTTTCCTCACGGAGCAAGCTCTATCATGGTTTGTTCCTTTGTTCGACTAAAGATCGTCAATTTTGAACAACTTCAAAATATTTTTGGAGGCGTTTGCGGAAGCATTTGACAAACATGACAAGGCACAATGGACTACAATAAATATCCGATCGCTACAACAAGAAGCACGCTTTGTGTTAGTCTACGCATCAAATTTTAGATAATTAGCATGCGACATCAATTGGGATGAGGAAGCATTGATAAATCAATTTTATTGAGGCTTGATAGATGATGTGAAGGATTTGTTATTATCTCTTCTCAATCCGCAAACGCTCAATGAAGCCATTAGCCAAGCTGTGAAGTGCAATAATCGCATATTTCAACGTCGCCAAGTTCAATGCTCAAAATAACATACGGCTCGCCACACTCCAACTATGTCAGCAAGCAGCCTGAATTCACATTCAGAGGTGGAAGACATGCAAATTGACGCGATACATGTCAAATCCCTAACTCTAGAAGAAAAAAAACAGCATATGGAAGAAAGACTATGCTTGTATTGTGGTGAAGAAGGCCACAGAGCTGGAAACTGCCCCAAGAAGCAAAATTGATGTATTGTCAAGACGAGAGGCGCATTTGTTTAGAAAAACGAGGATGCCCAATCACAAGAGGGACCGTGCGGCTGGACAATTCAATACCACAACAACAATTAGGTTCCTCTCTTTCCACTCAACTTGCCCATTGCTTTACCATTCCTTTATTTTTTGGCCCTTAGAAACTAAAAACCTTAGCGTTATCAGATTCAAGAGCACCTACTTACTTTTTAGATGAAGAATTTGCTAAGCATTTCGAGATTCTTCTCGTACAAAAATATAAATCCGTTCACGTAGAAGTAATAGATAGACGACCTTTATTGTCCGATAGTATCACTAATGAATCAAAACCTATAAAGGTGACATTTAAAGACTATAGTAGTTATATTATTTTCAATATTATTAGAAACTCGTCAAACCCTATTATTCTTGGTCTTTTTTGGTTAGAAATGCATAATCTATCTATAGATTCGAGGTTACGAAGGATGACATTTTCTATAGAACATTTCGAGAGTAAGCATATTAGAAGATCTCAAATCAAAAAATCCTTATTTATTGGAGCAAGAGCATTTGTAACATCGTCCAAGGAAGGCACACTGTTTATCATTTATGCGACTCCAACTAGCAGAGAGAAGAATTCGAGAGCAAATATACCAGAGCAACATAAAGATTTTGAAGACGTGTTTTAAAAGAAGAATGCCGACATGCTACCAAAGCATCGACCATATGATTGTACTATAGACTTGTAGGAAAGAGCACAACCACCTTTTGGCCCAATCTATAATTTGTCATAGATGGAGTTAGCAGAGTTGTGGAAGTACATTGATGAGAATCTAGCTAAAAACTTCATTCATCATTTGAAGTCGCCAGCTGAGGCACCAATCTTATTTGTGAAGAAGAAAGATGTCTTGCTGTGAATGTGCGTGGATTATCGAGGTCTCAACAAGGTGACAAAGAAGAATCATTATCAATTATCCTTGATATCAGGTCTTCTAGAGCAACTTAGGCGTGCAAGAATCTTTACAAAGATTGATCTAAGGGGAGTTTACAACCTCGTGTGAATCAAGGAAGGAGATGAATGGAAGACAGCTTTCTGTACAAGGTATGGCCATTTTGAATATAATGTCATGCCTTTCGGTCTTACCAATGCTTCAGCGGTCTTTCAATACATGATGAATGATATCTTTCGAGAGCACCTTGACGATTTTTTTGTCATCAGTTTAGATGATATTTTGATATTTTCCAAGAAAATATTTTGATATTCTTCGATATCCAAACTGAGAGGGAATTTTTGGGATTCATTGCAACTACGGAAGGCTTGAAGATGGATCTTAAGAAGGTGGAAGCAATCGTATCATGGGAAGTTCCAAAGACGATTAGAGATGTACAATGCTTTCTTGACTTTGCTAACTTCTATCGAATCTTCATTAAGAATTATTCTCAAGTTATTGCTCTGTTCACTTAGTTGACATGTAAAGACAAGCTCGAATGGAGACCTCTAGCAAAAAAAACATTTGAAGATCTTAAAACGGCATTTATTATGGCTCCAATCTTAGTACATCCAAACTTTGCAAAGGCCATCTATTTTGGAGGCTGATGCTTCAGATTTTGCTATGGAAGCTGTACTTTTGGAGATAGGCACAGACAAAAAGCTTTATCCGGTTGTATTCTACTCTCGAAAGTTTTCTGCTGCCGAGATCAATTATTAGATCCATGATTAAGAACTTCTTGCGATAGTGGATTCTTTCCAAGAGTGGCATCACTTTCTCAAAGGAGCTGCGCATCCGGTGACTGTATTCATGGATCACAAGAATTTGGAGTATTTCATGTCGGCTCGGATTTTGAATCGTCATCAAGCTTGATGAAATATGTTGCTATCTAGGTTTGACTTTGTTATTACTTATCAGCCTTAGAAGCAACAAGGACTATCCAATGCATTATCAAGGAAATCGTATCTAGCGCCAAAGGCTGGAGAAGTAGCATTTGATCAACACTGTACAATATTGTTGAAATAGGAACAATTCAAGCTTTACTCTGATATAGTGCCAATTGATGCTGACATCCTCAATTAAGTACTTATTGCGACTATTGGAGATTCTATAACCCTTGATATCACGCAATATATCAATAATGACAAGTTCAAGGTGAAAGGAGATCTTTTATACTTTGAAGAGCGGTTGTATATTCCAAAGGGACCAGCACGACTCCGAGTTCTCCAATCTCGACATGACTTTTCAAATGCGGGATATTTTGGATTCAATAAGGCCTTGGAACTTATTTCTCGAGATTTTTGGTGGCCCCAAATGTGGAAGGATGTCAAGGATTTTGTCCTCTCTTGTGACATTTGTTCAAGATCCAAGAACCCTCAACATCGTCCTTATGGTCTTCTTTAGCCATTGCCTATTCCACTTTGGCCATAGTCTTTAGTTTCCATGGACTTTATTACGGACTTGTTGCAATCGAATTCATTTGATAATATCTTTGTTGTAGTAGATTAGCTTACAAAGATGGCACACTTTGTTCCTTGCAAAAAAACATTGTCAAGCAAAGACACCGCAAGGCTCTTCCTTGATAGTGTATATCGATATCATGGTTTATCAGATGATATTCTGTTGGATCAAGGAACCCAATTCATATCAAAGTTCTAGAGATCTCTCTTTGAGATATTGAAGATGGATATCAAGCTTTCTTTGGCTTTTCATCCTCAAACTGACGACCAAACGGAACGAGTGAATCAAATTTTGGAGTAGTATTTACGATGTAGCATCAATTATTAGCAAGATGATTGGACAACATATCTATCATTAATTGAGTTTGCATATAACAACACCCTTCATGTGTTGACTCAACAAACACCATTCTTTTTCAACTATGGGTATCATCCAAAGCTTGATTTGTTGAGACAATCAACCAATAACAACCCGACAGTTGAAGGATTTGTGAAACAACTATCGGAGCTTCAAACTACGTTGAAGTTTTAATTACAAACCGCTGTCATATTACGTGCTTTCCTGCTCGAGAACGCGCCGGGCGTCTAGCTGTAGAAGGTAGTATGGAGATTTGCCGATAGTCAAGCAGTCTATCAGTTTTTGACTGCTGGAATATAAACGACTGCAACAATGTACCGTAAATCTATACGGATGCTCTTCGACTGCTTGTCGAAGTCTTTTTTTTTTTTTTTTTTTTTTTTTTTTTCCAGCCGATAGGTCTCTAGACGTTACAGAGAACCCCGAACAACCCAAACTATTAATCTTCAATACCCCTTTGTACTTACGATCTTGTATCCACTGACTGTCTTGTTAGATTAACCCAATAAATTTCATTCACTCCGCATACTCAATCCTATAGACACCCCTTTAATCCTTCAATCACAGACGTAACTCGATTTTACAAAACAGTCAAGAGTATTCAAACCCACTTCATTTAAAAATCCCGATTCACCATTACAACACTGACTTCAGCAGCGATTGCCTCAGTCTTCCCAAAACTCTACGAAGAAGAAAAATCCAAATTCTATGTCTTTCCTTCCTCGACCCAAAGCATGAAGCTCCTCTCTCTAATTCCCTTGATCTTCCAAAAACCTCCAATGAAAAACCGAATTGGTAACCTTGCAAAAGCTTGAAAACTCGCTCCCCCCCCCGGTTCCCCCCGAAAAAAAAACCTCCCCCCTCAAAACTATATCCCCCCCTAACCTTATCCTCTGAATTTCTTCAATCTTCCGTCTTAGATCCGGAATTGGCTCCCACCTCAAGCTTGGATCTGAAATTGGCTCTCGCCGTCAAGCTTTCTCCTCCGTTTTTACCTTTAAGAAATCCATTTACCAAAAACAACGTTCCCTGAAACGGCACAGAGAACAAGACAGCCTGAAACAGAATCGAACCCCGTAATCGGGACCACATTGAGTCGCCCGACCAATTCAGGTCCTATATTGGGAAAGATGCCCGTAGTAACCTGGATGTTCCCGTAATTGGATCAAATTGGTCCTCGCGTCAGATTGACTAAGACCCGTAGTAAGACTTGGATTTCTCGTAATTAGACTGCATTGGGTTGACCGGCCAATTCAGGTCTCATATTGGATAAGAGGACCCGGATTGGATTATCGAAATTGGATCCAATTGGCTCCTCAAACCCGTCGTGTGAATTGGTCCTTCTCTTCCTGCTGACTCCCGTTATTGGAATCGAACGGAGCATTTCAGTATGCCCCGGCTGACTGTAATGGAGTGACTGAACCTGACCACTCAGTATTTGTACTGGAGTTGGTTGATGCTCCCAATATTCGAGGTAACTGAATATTAATAAAATTCCCCTTTCTTTTTATTTTCACTGTATACTCGTGTTACAACACGACATCCACCCCCTCTGAACCTGTGCATCCTCCGGTATGCACCAATTTATCCAATTGCTGTTTGATTCAGAATATATCCCCTACGTCTTTGTCCAGTTCGTCTTCGTCACTTTTATTATCCATATCACTTTCATCTTCTTGCTGCGGAATCTCTGTACCTTCATTAAGGTCTTCCATATTCATCTCTGCATGTCTTCGTTTAAATATTTTTACTCGCTTCCCTGCAATTGGTATTTTCAATTTTGTACCATCTAACTCCCGTAATGAGTAAGTCGCATTATCATGAACAGTTGTTATAACATATGGTCCAAACCAACGTTTTGAAAATTTCCGCAAAGTACTATGTTGATTATCCAGACTATTGTCATAAACAAGTACCCAGTCACCTTCCTCGATTGCTTTTGGTCTCAATCAATGTTGCTTATCGAATCGCGCCTTGTTTTGTAACCTTGCTCTTTTTAACCTTTCCAATGCTATCTGGACATCTTCCGTTCTTTGCTCCAATTGTCGAATCCTAATAGCCAGAAGTTCTTCTCTTGTCAATCCATCTTCCCATGGAGCATACTCCAAGTAAGTACCTTTTCTTCAATCGGCATAATTGGTTTTCGACCTGTCATAAGTTCTACTGGCATATATCCTGTCACCGAACTATGTGTTGTTCGATCAGCCCATAATGCAAATGACAAAAGCCGTGGCCACTCTTTAACCTTCCCATTACAAGCTTTAACCAATGCTTTCACAATTGGCGGGTGATCGCGTTCGCTTTTCGCATTCCCTTCCAGATTATAAGCAGTAGTCAGTGATAGTTTAACTCCACATTTTTCAAAGAACTTACGAGCTTCTTGTGCATTTAATTCTCCACGATCTGCAGTGATTTTTCCTACGCACCCGTAACGGCAAATGACATCTTCAAGCAAAAACCTACAAATCCCCTCTGTAGATTTTGTCCTCAATGCTCTTCCTTCTACTAGATTTGATAAATCTTCACGAGCTAAAACCAAATATCTCATCTGCCATAACCCAACCGGCATAATAACCAAATCAACAACCCATTTAAAATGAATATCCAGAGGATACGTAGGATGAAGACCATCTCGATGTAAAAATCCATATGTTTTTTTTCTTGTTTGTTTGAATTTTTCTGTAGACCAATTCCCCTGCTTAGACAAGGTATTCAAATAATGACCAATATCCAATAATTCTCCTTCATAAGATTCTTCAAGAAATAGCTTGTCTTCTTTGTTGAGATTCAATATTGAATAGAATTTCAATCCGACATCATCAATGTCTTCAACCATTTCGTCCTCCCTCTCGTATCTTGCTCGAGATAGCATGTCTGCTACTAAATTTTCCTTTCCAGTGATATGCTTAAATTCTGGATTTAGTGACTTAATATAAGCAATCCATCTCAACATTGCAATATCTGGCGTTGAACAGTTAATAATCATTCGAAGCAATGGCAAGCAATCTGTTTCAATTACTACTACTGCCTCAATCAAATAGTCCTTTTCAGCTTTCATAGCCGAAACGACTCCCCAAAGTTCTCTTTTGACTTGCGAATATGCATGCTGACGAATACTTAAAACTTTAGTCCCAAATCGAACTGCAAATCAACTCCCATTCGAATCATCTTGACCCACCGCCCATCCAACGGCAATTGGACTAGCGTCTACAGTAAGAATCACTGGTCTATTGCACTTATAATCAACCTTCCTCAATAATGGAGGTGACATCAATAATTTCTTCAATCTTTGCATTGCCTGAATATGCCTTTCTTTCCATTCAAATCAGTAACCCTTGCGTAACAGTTCATATAATGGATCCGCTATGTGAACAAAATGAGGGATCTAGATTCGATAAAATACACATGCACCCAAAAACCTGCGAACCTCTGTTAAAGAACCACAATCCTCTTTCATCCTTGCAATTGCATCAACTTTAGTCGGATCTGGTTTTCTTCCGTAAGATCCGCATAAATGTCCAACAATTACAACCTCTCGCACTCCAAATACGGACTTCATACCCGATAATGTAAGATGAACTTCTCCAAGCCGAGTTAAAATCTTTTCACAATCTTGTATATGATCAACAACATATCTGCGACACCCCCTCGTATCTAAAGTTTCATCCTTGTCTCCTTCTCTGCACCCTTTTATAGGAACATCATCCAGAAAAGGCATAGTCTTTTCCGGAATAAAATCTCTCAATACCTTATTCATCCCATTCATCATATGCGCAACCGAGTTGGTCGTGCCTTGAGGAAGAGTGCACATTCTAACCAATCCAAGTAGTGTCCTCATCGTTGTCATATCTCTACTTCCTTCGGCAAGTTGAAATTGATCATAACCTGAATACAAATCACCCATTGAATAGATCGCCCTTCCAGCAAACGCCTCAGCAAATTCATCCACAATAGGTCCAATTCCTACATTCCTGACAGTTACAGCATTCACCGGCTGCATATCTTGAATAAACCGTAGTGACCCATTCTTCTTAGGTATCGTAAACCATCGACTAGAATACGGCGCAAATGAAGGTTCTAATATTTTCATCTTTATCTTTTCTTTCAATAGTTTGACCAATTTAGGTAAATGTGCCCTCGGTACTGGAATCGGTCTTAGATTCCAAGGTACATGCGGTACAGTGAAGATAACCATAGGTGTTATAATATTTGGATCCACACACCCAATTTCATGAGATTCGAAGGCAAACGATCTACCTTGTTTAGCCAACATCTTTTTGAAGCAAGTAATTTCCTCCGGCAATAAAGAACCATCTGAACCAATCTTCAATTCTTCAAAAGTCTCTTCAGTAAACTGATGTCCAATACTCATTGGATCTCTTAAACTTGCTTCTTTTGATGCTTCTCCCATTTGTTCTTTAGAATCCTCTAGTAATGGTCCGGCAACAGGCTTTACCTTCTTATCTGCCGTTTTATATCTCGTCTCTACTGTGACTTCTGGTGCTTGAAAAGATTCAAGCATGGTATAAACCTCTCTCGAATGAATCTCAACAATCTTATCATTATCCCCTAACCCAATAGATGTAATCAATTCCAATGAATCTTCCAGTCCATTTTCTTCATAAACATCCAAAATCCTCTCATCATCTTGCAATGTACCTATCTTGCGAAACTGTCCTTCAATATCATATAATCTTTTTCTTTCTTTTCTTTTAAAATCATCAACTTTCTTATATATAATATTTCCATTCTCCAATATACCAATAAAACTCGCATCAAAGGCACCTTCATCTCGCGAGAGTACCTCCTCTTTTGTACCTCCATAATCTCGCTTTACAGTGGTACCTCCCCAAAATCCTTAAATCCTTCAACAATCTTTGGCAATGGTTTCTCCCTCAACCTATCTCGATTCCGTTCATGGTTAGGAGGTACTGTTAGAAATTGTACAGCTTTCCTCCCATCTTTGCTCCGTACCCTTGCATAAGCAGAACCATCGTCAAGTACCTTTGTTTCCATCCGTGTTGCCGTGATATAAGGATGTCCTAAAATCAACGGATAAGACGTTGTATCTTGAACGAAGAAATGTTGCTCCATCGCAACATCCCCAATCCGAATTTTGACATCTGGACAAGCTCTATATAATTCGCCTCGTGTGTTATTAGCTGCTCGTATTGCACATCCATGTTCCATATCAATTGGCCATTTTTGCTTCTTATAAAGATCTTTACACATGAGATTTATTTCAGAACCATGGTCCACCAAGGCAACTATTGGTTCTTCTATTTCTCCTACCTTCACCAATACCTCAGTAGTTGCCCTTGCCCAATGCTTTCGAGTATAATGGCTCAAAGTTTCCATTTCCTTGTCACTAGAATCTTCGAAACGTACTCGCTGATTATACCCATTCTTTTCATTTGTTGGTTGCTTGTAACCAATATCAACCTCTTCTTCATCTCTACATATTCTTGCATCAATAGCATGACTCATTCCAGTTTCGCTCATTAATTACCTCTTTCGCTTAATGCTGTCAATGATAACATCATGAAACTCCTTCTTTGCAATTCCCAAGACTTCTTTCAATGTGAATTCCACCTTAGCGTTTAATATACGTTCTTCCAACACCCCTTTCAAATTTGTTGCCGCTTCAATATCAGAAAGTAGCTTATAAGCAATTGATTTGCCCTTATCTTTTGTCTCCGTTGTTTTTTCTCCCAATGATGCTGAGGTATCCTTTACAGGCAATTCTTGTGAAGCTGCCTCCCGAGCCTTGTCTCCTCGAGTTTGCCTCTTAAAAGAATTTCCTTCTCTAGTATCATCAAAATTTCCTCGTCTTTTTTCTTCCATCAAAGCTTCATGTTGGCTCTTAGCAATATATGCATGAACTGAAAGAGACTCAACAGGATCCTCCCAACCTGTTCTTCCTCGTATTGTAGCTGCAGTTCTCAATAATGCTTCTCGAGGTAATTTCCCTTCTTGCATTGTAGAAACGGCAGAAGCCCAAAACTCACTAGTTTCCGTACTTCCACCAATTTCATCATCTACTCTAGCACCATAACTTGCACTTCCTCATACTACTGTTTCATGCTCTTTTAAGTAATCTTGAACCAATGCTCTCATTCCTCCCTTGCCAAAATTGGTTTGAAGAAGATCCTCCCTATCTTTCAATGCTATCTTCCCATCTTTCCAGCAAATAATTCCCTGCCGTATCATATTATTAAATTCATTGCAATCTTTTCTAGTGTGTGAAGCATCATCACACCAAATGCATCTTTGTATATATCCTTGTTTTGAAACATTCTTCGAATTGTTTATAGAAGTATTCTCTTCAAGTCTTGCCAATTTGATTTGAAGATCTCGCATTCCTCGTATAATTTCTTCCATACCCATATCTACTTTCTTTGAGAAGGATGTCGAAGGTTGAACTGTAGGCATTGTCTGTGGTGTTGTACGTATTGGAGCTTTGGGTGCTTGTACTGTTTTTGGAATATTGCTCCTATCCTTCTTCCTTTCTTTTTTTGTAAGCAACCCCACCGCATCTTCAACGTTCTTCCACTTCGTTGTCAATCCTTCATCTTCTTCTTTGTCTTCAAGAAGGGGTTCTAATTTCTCTTGCAATTCTCCATCAGCAGCTTGAAGAAATAGATCAACTTTGTTCGGCTCCAATGTCAATTTTTCTACCTTCGATAATTGAGAGTACTGCCTCTCAAATTCCCTTAGTAGCTCTGTTGCTTGCAAATTCTTATTGGGCCGTTCAATCCATCCCAGAAACAGCTTCTTAGTAACGCGATCAGCATCTTCCAAGAAATATTCGTCTTTCAATGCATGTGAAAAATCCTCCCATGAATTCCCACAACGATCCGTAATTGATGTAATGTGGTCCCTTATCTCCGGTATCGTGGCAAGTCCAAATAGTGCAACCATTTTCTTCTCAGAAACCCGATTTAATTCCATTTCACAAACATAACATCTTAAATACCTTGAAATATTCCTCCCATCAAATTGATCAATTTTATTGACCACTGCTTGCAATGCTTTGGTTGCCAAAGCTTCCTTTCGATCATTCCTTTGTTGTTGCTGCATTGACAATGAGAAGGCTTGAAACAAACTAGCAATAGACTGATCCATGTGCATACCTTGTCCTTTAAAAGACTCCCCACCAGAAACTTCTCCCAAAAATTCTTCAAAATTTTTATTTTCGTTTCCCATAAAAATAAAGATAAAATCAACCGAAATCCAATACCTTCTACTTCAAGCTTTCACGTCGGGTTCACCACTTATGTCGTATTACGTGCTTTCCTGCTCGAGAACGCGCCGGACGTCTAGCTGTAGAAGGTAGTATGGAGATTTGCCGATAGTCAAGCAGTCTATCAGTTTTTGACTGCTGGAATATAAACGACTGCAACAATGTACCGTAAATCTATACGGATGCTCTTCGACTGCTTGTCGAAGTCTTTTTTTTTTTTTTTTTTTTTTTTTTTTTTTTTTTTTTTTTTTTTCCAGCCGATAGGTCTCTAGACGTTACAGAGAACCCCGAACAACCCAAACTGTTAATCTTCAATACCCCTTTGTACTTACGATCTTGTATCCACTGACTGTCTTGTTAGATTAACCCAATAAATTTCATTCACTCCGCATACTCAATCCTATAGACACCCCTTTAATCCTTCAATCACAGACGTAACTCGATTTTACAAAACAGTCAAGAGTATTCAAACCCACTTCATTTAAAAATCCCGATTCACCATTACAACACTGACTTCAGCAGCGATTGCCTCAGTCTTCCCAAAACTCTACGAAGAAGAAAAATCCAAATTCTATGTCTTTCCTTCCTCGACCCAAAGCATGAAGCTCCTCTCTCTAATTCCCTTGATCTTCCAAAAACCTCCAATGAAAAACCGAATTGGTAACCTTGCAAAAGCTTGAAAACTCGCTCCCCCCCCCGGTTCCCCCCGAAAAAAAAACCTCCCCCCTCAAAACTATATCCCCCCCTAACCTTATCCTCTGAATTTCTTCAATCTTCCGTCTTAGATCCGGAATTGGCTCCCACCTCAAGCTTGGATCTGAAATTGGCTCTCGCCGTCAAGCTTTCTCCTCCGTTTTTACCTTTAAGAAATCCATTTACCAAAAACAACGTTCCCTGAAACGGCACAGAGAACAGGACAGCCTGAAACAGAATCGAACCCCGTAATCGGGACCACATTGAGTCGCCCGACCAATTCAGGTCCTATATTGGGAAAGATGCCCGTAGTAACCTGGATGTTCCCGTAATTGGATCAAATTGGTCCTCGCGTCAGATTGACTAAGACCCGTAGTAAGACTTGGATTTCTCGTAATTAGACTGCATTGGGTTGACCGGCCAATTCAGGTCTCATATTGGATAAGAGGACCCGGATTGGATTATCGAAATTGGATCCAATTGGCTCCTCGAACCCGTCGTGTGAATTGGTCCTTCTCTTCCTGCTGACTCCCGTTATTGGAATCGAACGGAGCATTTCAGTATGCCTTGGCTGACTGTAACGGAGTGACTGAACCTGACCACTCAGTATTTGTACTGGAGTTGGTTGATGCTCCCAATATTCGAGGTAACTGAATATTAATAAAATTCCCCTTTCTTTTTATTTTCACTGTATACTCGTGTTACAACACGACACCGCCCAAGAAGCTTACAAGGCGTCTATAGACAAATTTCTGAATCAGGCACCTACTTTCAAAATTAGAAATAAAGTATGGCTGCTTCAACGGAATATCAAAACCAAGCAGCCATGTGATAAGTTGGACTACCAGAGATTGGGACCATTTGTCATCCAGAAGCAAATCGATCCAATGGCATATTATCTAGGGTTACCGAGTGCTATGAAGGTATACCCGATCTTTCATGTTTCTTTGTTGGAGCCTTATCGAGAGTCATATTTTCATAGAAGAGTGCAATGTCTGCCACCTAATATTAAAATTAAAAACCACAAGGAATACGAGATGAAAAAGGTATTATATTTGCGGCGTAAGTGGGAGAAATTGGAGTACCTAGTGTATTGGAGCGGCTATGATATCAATGAGTGCATATGGGAACTAGCGGAAAATCTTATCAATGCGTCGTAAAAGGTACAGGAGTTTCATCAACGCTATCCTTAGAAACCTAAGCCCTTTTGATGAAAGTTTTTTAGTGAAGTCCCTTCTCTTTGAAGCCTCTTAATCCTCAGCCTTACAAAGAAAGGACAAAAGGAACCTCTAAAAGACATAGTTAGAGACTATAAATCTGTAACTTGAGCCCATTCTTCCATGTTTAGTGTTGTTTTTTTGGTCTGATATGGATAGCGAAGAAATAGATACCATACCAGTCATGTCCTCCCAACCGAGTATGTCACAAAGATGATCCAGAGATGAAGAACCGTATGTACCATAAAGACGATGGAGGATACCTAGTAATAGGTTGGTAGTGATTGTGTTTGAGGTAGAACCTACCTATGGTGATCTTCTCGAAGGAGTGTTTATAAGGCATTTTCACAATGAAGATATGGAAGTTCATGCCTAGTCAAAAATCGAAGTCATAGGATACTATCATTGGTTATAAGGACCAATGAACTACTTGTCGCATGAACAACAATTAGAATATATTGTAGACATTATGCGATAAATTTTCAACTTCTTACGTTGATACTGACTCACAATAGGAGTGCTTCTCAAAGACCTCAAAGCTAAAGGAGGGGGGAGGGGGGGTGATATCAAGGACATACACTAGGAAGTTGTAGAAGATTCTAGAAGGTTCTAGAGAAGCTTTGTAGTTTGTAGAAGCTACTTGAGAAGTTTTCAAGCTTGTGAAAGTTACTTGAGAAGCTTCCTAGCTTATAGAAGCTGCTTGAGAAGCTTTCTAGCTTGTAGAAGCTGCTTGAGAAGCTCCTTAACTTGTAGAAGTTGCTTAAAAAGCTTCCTAGTTTGTGGAAGCTACTTGAGAAGCTTCCTAGCTTGTAGTGTATATAGGAGTTGAGACTGAGGGTATCCTTAGTCTCGACAACACACCTCTTGGAGCTCTAGCTCACCTCTCTAGTATTGTTTTTGTACTCATCTGATTAATCTAGTTCTTGTTGATTTTTCTTGAGCTTCTTGTTTAGATTTCAAGTCACTATTCTAAATTCGTGACACCAAATAACCATTATACCTTTCATTGCTCAAGCAAATTTTTACATTATTTTTTTTGTGCCAAATATCATAAGGTACTCAATTATCCAAAAAAAAAATTCTATTTTTTAAATTCTAGCAACTTCTATGCCTCTAACATCTCCAAATAACATATAATTCTTCTTTCATAATACTTCAAATCAAGTGCTTTCAATTGGCATAGAATTGCTATCACAAAAAATAACTTTACTATTGTATAAAGATATTCATACATACTTGACCATACAAAAAAAAACTTATGAATAGTCTATTATGACAATATCATATTAAGTCATTAGTAATCATGCTTATAATTTTCCCATGAAAACAACTCTATTTTAAGATAATAATGACTATGAATACAACCTGTCGACTACAATGCTACCATCTAAAGACAATAGTGACTAAGATTATTATAACAATTTTAAGAATGAAGAAGAGAAGGTCCATTCCAATTCAGGTCTTAACTTTTCATATATATATATATATATATATATATACATACTTTAGATCACCTTTATTTATTGACATTAATATCTTTAATGGACAACTTTTAATTAATCAACTCTTGGCATATAGTATTATTAACATTATTCACTCATTCAACTAACTATCTTACTCAAATATTTATTTCTAGTATCACTATCTATACTAATACGCCTATATTTGTTTTACAAGATAATTCTATTAAAGATAATGGAAAGGTCTATATCCACTTCGACCTCAATATTGGTTATAAAAAATATTGAATTAAGATTATTATTTTATATATAATATTTTCATGAATGCCTTATCTCTATCACAATCGACTATATGTTGATTAAGTATTATTGAGTGGATTTTGGATATTTAGTCAACATTACATACAAACACATCATATTTATTCTAAGCATTTAAAATCTTTAGTCTTCCACAATCATGTTGAACATAATAGATGGATGCAAAGTGATTCTTCCTGGAATTTTCTACCAAATATTGACTGTCATCAATTCACACCAATTTGCAATCAATTATATTGTGATGAACTTTGCTTCTCTACAATGCCAATTTTTGCTACTTCTTGATGTTTCTTTGCTTGGATGATAGATGTAACACCTTCATAGCAAAAAAGAATCCTTTCTTTTATTAATAACTCTAAAAATATAATATCTATGTATAAGCCAATTAAAAATAATGGCAATAAGCTAATTTATAATAATCCACTAGGCCTATTGTCACATCTTCTCTTTAGCACAATGATTCGAATAACAAATATTATGCTTTGTTTGTCAATTACTTCATCACACATTACAAAAAAATGACAAGTCAAGCATCACCAACCATACCAATATGTTGCATGTATTTTAGCCACCACAACACGTTAGAGTTGTTATACTTCCACAACAATAAGCCAATGTAGATGCCTCTCTTCAACAAAATTAATCTTTTTAATCCCTCTTCTTCTCTCTCCATTGGCCATGCCTTGCATTCCATCATATGTTCTTGTGTTTCTTAGCACTATGGATAACGTTATTATCTCAAATCCACCTTTCATCAAAAACACCATTTCTTCATTGCAATATAATGGACATACAAATGTTTTCTCTACTATGTAGTACTTGCTAGTTTAATAGAAATCATACCATTCTACCTCTTTATTATTAAATATTTTTTGTAAATCAACATATCAATGGATGTTGAAGATCTTGAGTCTCTATGCCTCTTTATTACAATAACAAGCAATTACAAGGAGCTTAATTTTCAAAAAAATTACAAATTTTAAGATATCTTTGCATTTTATTATATAGAGCTCATTAGAATGGATTCTAAGCATTGTCAATACTTTATAAAACTACATGACTACAATATTATTATCTAAGCTTGGGCATAATGAATGAACCTCAAGCATGCTAAATTATTTAAAAAATAGATTCATAAGCTACTCAAATGTGGATTTATAAACCTTATAAAAGAATTAAAATAGATTTTTGCAATCTTGGTTGTTTCCAAAAAGGATAATATATCCATCCACATTTATATTGATTATAAACATCTTAATTAATGTATTGTTATTCCATAGAGTCTAGTTTATACATACAACAAATGTAAAGAAGAAAAGGTATTAAGAAAGACTCACAAAGATAGAGTCTCTTAAAGAAGTTTTTATTTTATATTTTGAATTTATTAGGTTTTTCTCTTTGATAATAATGATATTCAATGTAGATCCATTTTCTTATAAATTCAAGAATTTTCTTCTTAGATTTTATTTTGTCAACTTTTTTTTAGGTGTCTTTTTTATTTTATTAAGTAGATGAATTCTTATCATGCACACTCTTAGATTTCTATCCTATATTATTCACCGACATAATTTAGAACATGTTATTAGTTTTTAAGGTATGATAATCCATCTTAATAAAATAGCTACTATCCAACAAATCTTGCCAACCTAGACTACTAAAGATCTTTGATACTTTTTGGAATATATAGGCTATTATTGACAATTGATTCTTAAATATGTATTCATTGCATTTTCACTCACGACTTTCTTTTACATTGATACAAAATTTGACTAGACAAAAGATTTCCAAGAAGACTTTGTAATATTCAGATGTGTTATCATCTTTGCACTTGTTTTTTTCTTGCCAAATTGACATAAGATATTTTACATCTATATCAATCCTTCTAATCACACTATTGGTATAGTGCTCTTTCAATTCAATACAAATAATAAAAACTACGAAATCTACTATGCCTTTCAATAACTCAATGCTTTTAAACAAAATTTCTCTTCTACTAAGTAAGAATACCTTAACATGATATATAGTACAAAAAAATTTCAACACTATCTATTAGGCAATAAACTTATCATTAACATCTATCACAAAGCTCTGAAGTTTTTACTAAATACATCCATATAGTCTAGACAACTTATACAATAGATTTTTGTATTTCAAAAAGATTCTTCATTACTAAGTACCAATTAGAAAAGCCTTCTTTCAATACAAATATTTTGTCTTAAATATTGGAGCCTCTTTTCTTCTATTAATTTCTATTGATTTAGCATTAATAAAGTTCTTCTATGTTTCTAAATCTCACATGCATTAGATTGATCAAATTACATATTACCTCCTCATTGAATAAGCTTTGGTTGATATCTCTAAATCTTCTCTTGTATCTTTTGACTATGCCATTGTTTCCTACATTTTCATCAACAATGTCTTTTAATACATCATTGTTGATAATTTGTTATATCACAATAAGTTTATTTTTTTTCTAAAGGCTTACTATATATATTACTTTAGCAATTATATTAATAAAATCTTTAAAATTAGAAGGATATATATATATATATAGCCAATTATTGGTAGCCAATAATAATATGAAATATATTTTATTGTGCTATCCACTGTAATTCTTGTTTTTAACATAAAAAATTCTTTTACTATTTTTGCATGCAACTTCAATCTCTCCTAGCTAGACAACCATTCCGTTAATAAGGCATTGATTTTGTTAGCCCAATTTTATTAGTTGCCACTCATATTTGGAATTTCTACATACTTATTAGAATCAACTATACAACTAAGTAGTATGAGGCTTAATTCTTTTGTGATGCCACTGACTAAGTCATTATAGAATTTTTCTATAATATTATTGTCAATTGATTTGGTATTCTATTGACTATTATCTTAAATAATAGATTTTATTTTTGAAATGAAAAAATTTGCGACTAAATGGCTTTCAAAGGCATCCATCACCAATTCTTCATATCATATTATCTATAAGCCAACAAATAAGTGGAATGTTTAAATGACATCTTCTTCATCATCACAAAAAAATAGTATTTTAATTTCATGCCTCTTAAGGTATCAAGCTACTAGATGTGTTATAGACATACTATACAATATTTAAAGCTATTATTGACTATACATTATTCTAACTTGCATATAGAACCAAATAAATATTGTAATTAGAATTCATCTTACTTTTACCATGCATCCTTATAGGAACTAATATTGTGTAGCATCTTCCTATATTTAAGCAAGTCTTGATATTATTCTTTACCTTGTAGCATAAAAAGGCTACAAGTGTGACTCTTATAAAAATCTCAGTAATAAGAGAGCAAATCTATGCATTACATGAGCTTATGGTGTTGTGTTGTAAAATGACAATATATTAAAAGTAAAAAATATACACTCTATTATAAAAGAGCCTAATTAAAAAATATAATTATATAACATAGATAAAAGATAGGAAGGTAGTACAAATATTTAAAATTAATAATATCTTTTTTATAATTTTTTTTTTATCTATTTTATATAACCATAAATAACGCAAAAAAAAGTAGATTAGAAAAAAAATTCATATAGACATCTTGAGAAGGAAGTTTAGAGTAGTTTGTAGCAAAAAATATATTATGAAACCAAGAATTCATATCCAGAGAGAATTAGTTGTAAATCAAGGTTGAAGTTACATCACAAGGCACAAAACTATGTACTTATAGTAATTTTAGGATTCTTTTGAAGATTAAAGAGCAAGATTAGATATAAGACTTTAAGAAGATTTTTTAAGAATTGATTTAAAGGCATTTGGATGCATATTGAGTTCTTGAGAGTTTTTAAAAATTAAAGATGTATTAAATGATTTTGAATTTTAAAAAATATATTTTAAAAATTTGAAAAAAATCAAAAAATTAGATTATTAGATATAAATTTTTTATTGTATTAAAGTCTTGGATATTTAAATTTTAGGATTAGTGAGAATTTTTGTAGTCCTCAGAAATTTGCTAATTCAATTGAAGTAATATTTTATAAATGTATGATAGGCATGGATATCTACACTTTTTTTAATTTGAAGACTAATTTATTTGTTCAACAAGTAAAAATTGCTATTAGAAGATCAACATCTAAGTTGAAAAAAAAAAAAAAAAAAAAAAAAAAACCAATATCTATAAATATTAGGAGGTCTTTTTTTTTCAATTAATAAATTTGATTTTTTTTTTCAAACTTGAAATGTTTTTTATTTTATTGAAGATTAGAATTTGAAAAAAAAATTAGTCAAAATCAATAGTTCAATTAATAGTAATTAGAATTTTAAAACAACTACAAAAATTTGAATAGGATTTATTTAGGATTTACTTAAAATTTATATTTTAATTATTTTAAAGATTTTTTTATTTTTTTAGTATATATATACTAAAAAAATTATTATATATTTTTTTATTTTTTTTAATATTTCATTGAAATTTATCTATGATTTTTTATGGATTTATAATAAATTCTTTATGATTTCTTTATATTTTTTTAATAATTTCTAAGACTTCTTTTGGATTTGATTTGGATTTGATTAAATTTTTTAAAGTTTAATTGGTATTTATTTAGGATTATATTAAAATTAAGACCTTGTTATTGTAATTTCCAACTTATCTTCTACAACCAAGTATCTAGTTGTTAGGGACATAGTCCTTAGAACCTTCTAGAGACAAGTTTCTAGAACCTTCTAGAAGTAAGTTTCTGGAACCTTCTAGAAGCTTTCTAGTTGATGGAAGTTGCTTGAGAAGCTTCCTAGTTAGTAGAAGATGTTAGGGACATAGTCCTTAGAACCTTCTAGAGACAAATTTCTAGAACCTTCTAGAAGCAAGTCTTTGGAACCTTCTAGAGGCTTCCTAGTTGGTAGAAGTTGCTTGAGAAGCTTCCTAAATAGGAGTATATATTAGAATCGAGGCTGAAGAGTTCTTTAGTCTCGACAATACATCTCTTAGAGCTCTAGCTCACGTCTCTGGTGTTGTTCTTGTATTCATCTGATTAATCTAGTTCTTATCAGTTCTTCTTGAACTTCTTGTTAGATCTCGAGCCTATATTTCTGTGTCCGTGATAGTTTGTCGAGACTGCACTCACCTCGGATATCAGAGTTAGTTTCTTCTTCGTTAAAGTGTGGATTACCCCTCTGCTTGAAGGTGTACTAGCATTTTAGAAGTTGCGGATTACCCTCTTCTAAACTCATACTTCTTTTGTTACAATATTGGAGTCTTATTCTTCTAGGAGAGAGTGGATTACCCCTTTTCTTGAAGCTCTTAAGGCGTTTTAGAGGTTGCGGAGTACCTTCTTCTAAACCATTATTATCTTCTTGTAGAGTCATTTCTATCCTTCTCTTAGAATGGCCGGAGGCCAAGACATTAGTATGACGAAAAGTTCAGAGTCCAAGTTAGATGCTATCATGAATGCCCTTGCTACGTTATTGTAAAAAACTGCAGAAATTGAAGGAGTCGTGATAAGGCTTCATAATGATGGAGCATATGGGATGGCACAATCTAAGTTGCACCAGCCTCAAACTTCTGTACTTGGAGAAGCAACTTTGCCTCAGGTTCGACAAGCACCGCTGGTTTTACAACATAAGGAGTCCCGAGTTAGCCTTCCGGACAAGTTTGATGGTATGTGTTCCAAGTTTCGAGGATTCGTCAACCAAATCAGGTTGATAACAGTTTTACAGCCCGAACGCTATCCAACGGAAGAGTCACGTGTAGGGCTTGTTGAAACCTTACTTACAGGGCAAGCTCTATCATGGTTTGCTCCTTTGTTTGAGAAACGATTGTCCATACTAAACAACTTTGAAACCTTTTTGGAGGCGTTTGCAAAAGCATTTGGTGAACAAAACAAGGTTCAATGGGCTACAACAAAGATCCGGTCACTATGACAAGGGATGCGCTCTACATCAGTCTATGCATCGAATTTCAGGTAATTAGCATGCGACATCAATTGGGATGAAGAAGCATTGATGAGTCAATTCTATTGGGATTTAAAGGACGATGTGAAAGATTTACTGTTAACTCTTCTTGATCCGCAAACGCTCAACGAAGCTATTAGCCAAGCTGTGAAGTGCGATAACCGCCTATTTCAATGTAGCCAAGACCAACGTTCAAGACAACATACGGTTCGTCACGCCCCAACTATGTTGGCAAGCAACATGAATTCATATTTAGAGGTAGAAGACATGCAAATTGATGCGGTATGTATCAAATCTCTTACTCTAAAAGAAAAAAAGCGGCGTATGGAGGAAGGTCTATGCTTGTTTTGCGGTGAAGAAGGCCACAAAGTTGAAATCTATCCCAAGAAGCTAAATCGATGCACATTTAGGACCAGGGGTACGTTCATTCAAGAAAACGAGGATGCCCAACCACAATAGGAACCATGCGGTTGGATACTGAAATATTGCAACAACAACCAGGTTCCTTTCTTTCTGCTAAACTTGCTCTTTGTTTTACAATTCCTTTGTTTATCGGCCCTCAGAAACTGAGAACCTTAGCATTATTAGATTCAGGAGCATCTGCTTATTTCTTAGATGAAGAATTTGTGAAGCGTCATAAGATCCCTTTAATACAAAAATCCAAACCTGTTCATGTTGAGGTCATAGATGGGCGACCTTTATTGTCTGGTAGTGTCACCCATGAATCAGAACCTATAGAAGTGATGTTTAAGGGCCATAGTAGTCATATTATTTTCAATATTATTAGAAACCCATCAAATCCTATTATTCTTGATCTTTTCTGGTTGGAAAATCATAACCCATCTATAGATTGGAGGTTGCGGAAGATGACCTTTACCACAAAACCACCCAAGAGCAAGCCTAGTAGAAAATCCCGAATAGAGAAATCCTTATTCATTGGAGCAAGAGCGTTTATAACATCTTCTAAGGAAGGCACACCGTTTGTCATTTATGCGGCTTCAACTATCGGGGAGAAGATCTTGACAGCAAGTATATCGGAGCAATATAAGGATTTTAAAGACATGTTTCAAAAGAAAATTGCCGACATGCTATCGAAACACCGACCATATGATTGTGCCATAGACTTGTAGGAAGGAGCACAGCCGCCTTTTGGCCTAATCTACAATCTATCACAGATGGAATTGGCGGAGTTGCGGAAGTACATTGACGAGAATCTAGCCAAAAACTTCATCCGTCATTCAAAATCGTCAGCTGGAGCATCCATCTTATTTGTGAAGAAGAAAGATGGCTCGTTGCAAATGTGTGTAGACTATCGAAGCCTCAACAAGGTAACAAAGAAGAATCGTTACCCGTTACCCTTGATTTTTGGTCTCTTAGAACAACTTGGACGTGCAAGGATCTTTACAAAAATTGATCTAAAGGGAGCTTACAACCTCGTCCAAATCAAGGAAGGAGATGAGTGGAAGATAGTGTTTCGTACAAGATATGGCCATTTTGAGTATAATGTCATGCCCTTTGATCTTATCAATGCTCCAGTGGTCTTCTAACATATGATGAATGATATTTTTCGGGAGCACCTTGATGATTTTTTTGTCATCTACTTAGATGATATTATGATATTCTCCAAAATTGAAGAAGAGCATAAAAAGCACGTTCGTTTGGTCTTGGAGAAACTATGCGAGCGAGGACTATATGCCAAGTTGGAGAAGTGTTTATTTCACCAAATAGAGATGGAATTTTTGGAGTTTGTTGCGACTATAAAGGGCTTGAAGATGGACCCCAAGAAGGTGGAAGCAATCGTGTCTTGGGAGGTTTTGAAGATGGTTAGAGATGTACAATGCTTTCTTGATTTTGCTAACTTCTATCAAATTTTCATCAAAAATTACTCTCAAGTTGCTGCTCCTCTCACTCGGTTGACATGCAAAGATAAGCTCGAATGGAGACCTCTAGCGGAGAAGGCGTTTCAAGACCTGAAGACGACATTTACTATGGCTCCAATCTTGGTACATCCAGACTTTACAAAGGCCTTTTATTTAGAAACTGATGCTTTGGATTTTGCTTTGAGAGCTGTACTTTCACAAATGGGAGAAGACAAGAAGCTCTAACTGGTTGCATTCTATTCTCAAAAGTTCTCTGCTGCTGAAATCAATTATGAGATCCACGATAAGGAACTTCTTGCTATAGTGGATTCTTTCCAAGAATGGCGTCACTTTCTTGAAAGAGCTGCACATTCAGTGACCGTATATACAGATCACAAGAATTTGGAGTATTTCATGTCGACTCGAGTTTTAAATCGACGTCAAGCTTGGTGGAGTATGTCGCTATTTAGGTTCAATTTTATTATCACTTATCGACCTGAAAAGCAACAAGGACTATCCGATGCCTTATCAAAGAGATCGTATCTTGTATCAAAGGCTAAAAAAATAGCGTTTGATCAATAATGTACGACATTATTGAAACTAGAGCAATTTTGACTTTGCGCTACTATTGCGCCAATTGATGTCGATTTCTTGAACCAGGTACGTGCCATGACCATTGAAGATTCAGTAGCCATTGATATCAAGCAGTGTGCCAATGACGATAAGTTCAAAGTGGAAGGAGATCTTTTATACTTTGAGGAACGGTTGTATATTCCAAAAGGACCAGCACGACTCTGAGTTCTTTAATCTTGCCACAATTTTCCAGCTGCAGGGCATTTTGGATTCAACAAGATCTTGGAGCGTATTTCTCGAGATTTCTGGTGGCCCCAAATATGGAAGGATGTGAAAGATTTTGTCCTTTCCTGTGACATCTGTTCAAGATCCAAGAATCCTCGACATCGCCCTTATGGACTTCTACAGCCATTGTCGATTCCACGTCGACCATGGTCTTCAGTTTCCATGGACTTCATCATGGACTTGCCATCATCGAACTCATTTGACAGCATCTTTGTTGTGGTAGATCGGCTTACAAAGATAGCCCACTTTGTCCCTTGTAAGAAGACATCGTCCAGTGAAGTCACATTTAGACTCTTTCTCGATAATGTGTATCGATATCATGGACTACTAGATGATATCATATCAGATCGAGGAACCCGGTTCGTATCAAAGTTTTGGAGATCTCTCTTTGAGATACTGAAGGTGGATATCAAGCTTTCTTCGACTTTTCATTCTCAAATTGACAGCAAAACGGAACGGGTGAACCAAGTCTTGGAACAATACTTACAATGTAGCATCAACTATCAGCAAGACCATTGGATCGCATATCTGTCACTAGCCAAGTTTACATATAACAACACCCTCCATGCATCGACTCAATACACACCATTCTTTTCCAACTATGGGTATCATCCGAAGCTTGATTTATTGAGTCCGTCAACAAATAACAATCCAACAACTGAAGGATTTGTGAAGCAACTATCAGAGCTTCAAACTACATTGAAGCTTCAATTACAATCCGCTCAAGAATCCTAGAAGGCGTCTGCAGATAGATTTTGGAATCAAGCACCTACTTTCAAAATTGGAGATAAAGCATGGCTTCTTCGACGGAATATCAAGACCAAGCGACCATGTGATAAGTTGGACTATCAAAGATTGGGACCATTTATCATCCAGAAGCAAATCAATTCAGTGGCATACCATCTGGAATTACCGGCTTTTATGAAGGTACATCCAGTCTTTCATGTTTCTCTGTTGGAGTCTAATCAAGAGTCATCTTTTGCTAGAAGAGTGCAATGTCCGCCACCTAGTATTGAGATCGAGAACCATGAGGAATACGAGGTCAAAAAGGTACTGGATTCACAATGAAGGTGGAGTAAGTTGAAGTATCTTGTTCATTGGTGCGGCTATGACATTAATGAGCGAACGTGGGAGCCAGCTAAAAATCTCATTAATGCGCTGCAAAAGGTACAGGAGTTTTATCAACAACATCTTCATAAACCTAAGCTGATTCGACGATAGCTTCCTTTTAAAGCTTGCTCACCCAAGAATATAAGAAAAGGGGAGATCACCATCAAAATTCGTAGTTGATGTAGTTATTTTCTCTAAGATAAAGTAGAATTTTTTTAGTAGCCATAGTTTGGTCTTTTGATATGGATAGCCAAGAGATAGATACTATGCTTGTCAGATTATCTCAACCGACTAACTCACGAAGGCGACCCCGAGATGAAGAACTACCTACACCATGATGATGACGGAGGATACCAAGTAATCGATCACTGGTAATTGTATTTGAAATCAAGCCTGCTTATGATGGTCAGTTAGAAGGCGTGTTTACAAGACAATTTCACAATGAGATCATGGAAGTTCATGCTTGGTCAGAAGTCGAAGGCGTGGGCCACTACCATTGACTTCAAGGGTCGATGAACCACTTGCCTCGTGAACAACAGTTGGAGTTCATAGCAGACGTTATGCGACAGATCTTTATTTTCTTACGTTGGTATTGATTAACAACAATATTGCTTCTCAGAGACCTCAAAGCTAAAGTAGGGGGTGATGTTAGGGACATAGTCTTTAGAACCTTCTAGAGACAAGTTTCTAGAATCTTCTAGAAATAAGTCTCTGGAACCTTCTAGAAGCTTCCTAGTTGGTAGAAGTTGCTTGAGAAGCTTCTTAAATAGAAGTATATATTAGAATCGAGGCTGAAGAGTTCTTCAGTCTCGACAACACATCTTTTGGAGTTCTAGCTCACCTCTTTGGTGTTGTTCTTGTATTCATCTGATTAATCTAGTTCTTGCCAATTCTTCTTGAACCTCTTGTTAGATCTCGAGCATGTATTTCTGTATCCGTGATACTAATGCATTCTTACATTAGTCTATTTTTTTACCAAGCCTTCCTACACTCTATATCCAAATTATTCAAACTTAATTTCTTCTATGTGACATATGTTCTTTATCAATCACATCCTTCTAATATACAAAAATGTCATATAAAGATTTTTTTTATTGACATTATTTCCATATCTTTATAATTCTAAGGTTACATCAATCATTGTTGTTGTTCCTATCCTTTTGGCCATTGCTCATGCAAGAAGCTACCTTTCATTGGCAATTGCATCATCTCTTTAACAATCACTTTAAACATCTTTTTATCAGCCTAAACATCAATATTAAAAACTAAAGAAAGATCAATCTTAATTGTCATTTTGGGCTCACAAAAAAAATGATACTTGAGTATTTAAAAATCATCACGCACTTGTAGCTAGACTCTTCTTTCCATGAATGCTACCTTGTGTAATTTTGCCAAGTCTCATTGGTTAGCTTAGAGCATGGAAAATGATACTAGTTTAACTCCACTTAGAGAGTTATTTTTCTTTTTGTACTATCAAAAATAAATAAGCTACAATCAAATCTTTAGTCAAATGCTTTACTATGGTACCATAGATCAATAAAAACTGCAACATCAATTCATAATTTTGTAGCATGTTCAAACTTAATTATCTCCCATGTACACGCAATAGTAACAAAAAAACAAGGCCACTGATTATCATCATTGATTATTGAATTTATACTTAGTACAAGCATTTATTGCAAGCAAGATCTCAATCTTTTTTTTCTATTTTTTCACTCTTCTTATAGGTATGTCTCAATTATAGATTGCCAACCATGGAAGAGGTATAGATAGTAGCAAAGATACCACAAGCTTAGTTAAAAAAACATGTTGGAATAAAATTGATGACTATACATAATAAAAATAGTTTAGAGGGACATCAAAATTTGACAATTTTTAAGACTATCCAAGCAACTACCACCAATTTGATAGCAAAATTAAAGGTTGACTACTTACTTGAGAAAAATTGGAAAAGAATTTAGAGACTTAGTTTAAGATTAATGTATGAGTTAAGATATTTCAAAAGAAATTTCATAGACAGCACTTTGGATTTTTTAGAGTTTCTTATATACATTATTCTATATAATATATAAATCAATAAGATCATTTTTTATATGATTCTCTATTCTATTGCATTTGATCTACTTTCTAGTCTTAATTTAATTTATGTATTAAGCATAAGTAGCAATTTGGCAGCCATCCAAAGCTTGGTACAAGCTACAGCAAATTGAACAATTCATGAAAGTATTTAATTCCTTACAAGAGTGTTTTGTCACTCTACTAAAAATCTTGTTCTCTTATTTTTAATTGAATAATTTGATTGTTCAAATCCCATCTCTAATTAATCTAGACAATTATATTAAATGTTTTAATTTCTTTTAATTTCTAATAGAATTCTTCAAATAATTTTAGTTTTTTTTTTATATATTAAAATTATCCAAATCAAGGCTAATTATTTTTTAATATTTTTTAATATTATTCAATTAGATTTGCATTATTTATATATTATATGATGACTTCTTAGTTCTAACCTCATAATATTTTAAACTTTGTTTTATAGTCATATATTTTTTTGTATTAAACAAAAAAATTACATTAATATTTATTATTAAAAAAATTAAAACTAAAGAAGATTTTTGTCATAAAATTATCTCTATAAAAGCATCACGAATTTTCTCTATTGATTTTTACTTAGAATAAGCTTTATTATATTAAAAGTCTTGTATTTAATAATATAAATAAATTATTTTTATTTTGTATATACATCTATATACAAATAATTAATCTAATATATTATGTATTTTAAAATATTTAATATTAAAAAAAATCAATATATATATATACTTCTCTAATTGATAGTATGTTATTAATTATTCATTAATTTAAAAAAGTTGATATTCAATGTAAATAAATTTTAAGATGATAAATAAACTTTAATTACAATTTATTGCTCTAAATAAATTTTGTATTATTTTAAATTACGATTAATAAATTTATAAATATTTTTATTATTTTAACTAAAATATTTTTTTTAGTATCTTATTTTAGCATGTTAAAGCAAATTTAATCAATAAAGTTCTAAATTAATTATAGATCTTAATAATTATTTCATATAGCTTCAATGTGTTATACATATGCATATTTATGTTTGTTTTTTATTCGAATTTAGGCAAAATAAGTAAGATACTAAGTATTGTCTTTATTATTATTTTTGATTGAATTAATCAAGGATGATTTTTTGTTTGCATATGCATTCTTTTAATGAATTTTTGGTTGTACACAACTATGTGGAGTGAGCTTATCATATGTTATTTTAACAAATTTCGTTGAAGTATATCTTATATATGTTTCTTGTTTGATATTTAATAAGTAATGATATTCTCTTCTATAGCTTTGTATATAAGAAGTTGCAATTGAGCCTCATATGGCTTCTTTTAAATAGGCTCAAAATGTTTATTTTTTCCAACTTCTTTCTTACACTTTCAAGGTGCACAACATTAATAATACTTGTTACAACTTATTAGTTTTTTTTAGATATAAATAAACAATATTATTCATCATATTTATTTTGGCTTTTTTTCAAACATCGAAGTGGTCATACAATTGAATTTCATTATGTAATAAGATACATATATATATATATATATATATATATGAATGAGGTCTTTGTTTAGTTGAACCTTGTTTCACACAAGAAGGTAATTTAGGAACTATATTTCTCTAATATTAAATATTCTAAATCAAAACAAAGCATATATTAGAATTGACAATACTCTACAAATGTAATTTGATTTAATCTTACTAATACTTTTGTATAATCCTTCTTTTTATTGTCTCAATTAAACATAATAACATTATTCATGGAGAATTTATCTTCAACTTCCATTATAGTAATTAAATTTGCCAAGGTCAACAATTCATCTGAAAGTCAACTAAAGTAATTAACATACCTTTGATGTGTTAAACTAAGTTTCAATTTCCCATTTTACTTAATTGCAACTCTTGAAACTCTTAGAAGACTTCAGGTAACTCTTCCCAAATCGTACTTGTATTCCAACTACAATGCCATTTTCATTTGCCTTCTTCTATTATTTGATATTTCAAGGGCAAGGCTATCCAAAAGCAAATACTTCATATACCAGTATCTTGTCTCCCAACTCTGAATGTATGAACCAGAATAACTTTCTAGGTGAGATATCAGAGACCTTACTGGATCAGTTAGTCACATTATCATTTCCTGAATAAAGCAGATGCATTGAGTAGACTCAATTGTTAAAACATGTATCCATGATGGGAGTACAGGTCAATGCCAGGAGTCTAATATTGGTTTAAAACGTTCTGAAGAGAAACGTGGGATTTGCACAAGAGGTTGTAGGTAACTTGTGATTCATAGTGTAGATGTTCTCCGAAAACCTCCACTGATCTCCAGAACATTCTTAACTACAATATCGTGTACGATCCTAACTCATACAGATCAAAGTTCGTAGTTTACTTTGGTGGTAAGTTGACAGAATCCTCAGACTCCAATTCAGAAAACTAAGACAACATTTATGTGGTCAAATGTTGGTCGTTCATGAATCAGGCTGAATCACGCTACTACTAAATTGCACCTCCAACACCATCAACAAAACTCCGACCAATGCGTGGAGACATTTAAGTTCTTAATAGAAACTTCTAAATGTAAAGTGTCGTAATCAGTCAAGCTGAAGGTATGTGCGGAACTTGACCCAACTGCACATCCACCATACACCACTCAATGTCAATAACTGAAATCAGTCTAAAGTAGACATCGTCAACCATTAGAGACTATAAGATTCAAACACTCATTAATCACTTTACGTTGAGCATAAGGAGTACTAACTCAAATTTGCAAAAAACATATATGCCTTGATCTGCCAAATTGATGAGAAGACCAAGTAATTTTTGTTGGTGTAGGAACAAGTGTAAACATTTGATACACGAGCAAACTCATGACGTACAATGAAGTAATAACAGCAAAATGCCTTTCACGTACATGAGAGAGGATAGGGACCCAGTCCCAGCCGCGAGGTTTCTCAGCGCCTGCTCCATATTTGTCAAAATGACGTCGTTTCTGCGCTTTCGTCATCTTGTCTTTCCCAAGGGCACCTTTCTTACCACCACCAACTGCTTGGTGATGCTCGCTATCTGAATGATCCGATTCCTGCAAATAGGTCACAGAAGTGCACTTAGTGAGTGTTGAGGTAACATTTCATAATACAACTCTAACTTGTACTCCAGCGAATCAAACCTTTGTTCGACAGTCAGTATCGACAGTCAGAAACCAGTCAGTTTCTTACAAAGGAAGTCCTAGCGAACAAGATAATTCTAAGTGGATGCAGCGGATAAGAATCAACAGTGCTAATCTGAACTTGCAAATACTTCACTAGTGCTTATGAGCCATATGACCCACATTTTGATTAATGTGTTCATGAATTATTCAAGATTCGCTAACATGACATTGTCCCCAAACCAGGAGAATGAGTTGAGTCAAGGAAGTCAAACGAAAATAAATAACCTGGGTTGTTACGACTGGTTTGAGTCGATAAAAATGAGGAAGTTTCTCTTTTAACCAATCCACCAGGTTGTAGCACATGCTCTCACCTTTCTGTTCCTCTGCCTAGTACATTTCAAATGAATCGATTGTTATCATAGCTGGAATCTTTGGTGTCAGTGAGAGGGAAATGTAGTAAATTAATCATCGTCTCACACAAATGCCTGACAACACATAGTAAGGACTACAATCAAAATTAACTTATAAAACATTACAATTACTAGAATTACAAGGACTACAATAACTAGAATGGCTGCAGACTCGAATAATGAGCGATATACTACATAAGCAAAACAACTTTCTGAGCAAATATCCGATATCTAGAGATCACATGTCAGGAAAGGCCCAACCAGAATATACTGCGCACCTGTTCGTGAAGGCCTTCCAGAATTGCAGCTTTCACAGCCTCCGGGTACTTACTGTTATTTATGTTGCTAAGGTCAAACTTGGGGATTTCATCCGGGTAACCTTTCGGCAGTTGGAACTCAAGGAAAAATGCTGGGGGAGCATCCTCCTCAACATCGGAATCAATCCTAATTCTGAAGCTGTTGTCATTAATCTTACTGTAGCTATCATAGAAAATGGCCTCTAGGGCCATCATTTCCTCCTCTATCACATCCTCCATTGCAGAACAAATCCTCAAAAACTATGCACAATTCTTCACTCTTCTGAATTTTCTCCCTAATTCAAAAAGGCGAGCAGGTTCCACTTCTTCGACTACGGCGATAAACCCCACTGAAACTCCAAAAGAAAGAAGCTAAGATAACGAGCAGCATGCAACCGCCCTCAAATTCAAAAGCGGTTGGTTGAAGAGAGAACGAACTGGCGTCTTAAATATATCTGGTGACCTTGCAGAATTTCCTAATAAAAAACGACGACAGCGTCAGGCGACTCGAGAGACATTCCTGCAACGACGCACCTGCGTTAAGGTACGAAACAAAAATGGATAAAATGGGCAAACTTCTCACAAAAACAAAACCAGGAAAAGAAGATAGGCAAAAGATGCAAACGAAACAACGCTTCTGAAACCATACAACACTTGATCTGGCGGCTGAGGAGGAAGAAAATATACGAACTATCGAAAACGGACAGAACCGGGATCCAGACGCCATGCCTTAAACCATGAATAAGAGCAAAACAACCATAGTACCGAAAAACAGAAAAATTAGAAGACCTCGAGCTTACACTACCTCTAGGGGAAAAACCCAACTCCTACACAATCAAGTTCTCTCTCATCACTTCTTCATCGCAATCCTCCAAAACAGCTCTTGAAAATCCCTCACCCAACAGATGACCTAGTATGAATTCCGCCGAATGAAGGGTGGAGCATCGACAGCGAAAACAGAGACATAGTTACCAAAATTGTGGGACGCGGGGTCAAAATGGCGAGTGATGAATGCAGCAATGCTGCTGCAGTAGGATGGGCGTATGATTCCGTTGCGTAATGCGTCGCCCCCCCCTCTCACTCTCTCCTTGAAAGCCAGACTTCACTGGTGAGGACGCTGCAGGGCTCAAGTAGGCAGAGTCCGGCCCCAGCCCGCTCCCTTTGACCGTGATCAGAACACCCATCACCGTTCTGAAACAGCACGGTTGATAGTGCCAACGGCTGAAAATAACCCACTACAACAAAGGAAGCAAGGCAGCGATATTGTGTAGGAACTCTGATCAGGTGCTCTTTTTGGTGTACTCAGAATTGTCTTTTGTAGACTGTTTGTCATATTTTTAAAGGTTGTAATCTGTCAATGTCTTGGAATGTAATAACGCCTCCGACATAAGTAACATAGTCCTTCACCGACACGACAGGTAATATACCATAAGCTATGTATTGCCGTAATTACGTTTGTGTGACTACGATGACATGCTTTGGATTGTGGTCGAAACGTGAGACTTGAAACCAATTTGCACAATCACGTTGCGGATCGATGACAAATGTTGGGGCACAATCTGCCCATCTTATTGTGTAATTAAGATTGTTTAAGTGAGATTCTGTAATAAAATTTTAGCAAGGTATTGACAATTGAGAATTATGGAATAGTATTTTTTAGGACCGATCGATTTCTCAACGCTCACTTATCGGAAAACATTGAGAAGCATTGTAGGATTTGGTTGCATGGATCATATTGTCTCCGAAGTAGAATCTGTCTATGTTCAAAGTTGTGCAAACATTCAGGAGAATAACCTTCCATAAAAGCAACATGTTTTCACTACGATTCATCGGTAGTGCAAAACAAGAAACGACCATCATTGCCCTGAATAATTCTTCAAAGCGGTGAATGTTGAAACCAGGTGTTGAGTGTACTCACGAAACTGAACTAAAATATACTAGCCGCCTTCTTGAATTTCCACAAGAAAGGTAAAAAGAATACTGCCGACAGGAGAAACCTACATATGAGAACCCTCAGGCTGAAAGAAGCCAACCATATTTACTTAAAACGAACAGCTTTGTGAACAAAATCTTCGCTGTTAAAACTGCTAATACTAACTCGAGTTTACTTTTATTTTAAACAAGAGTTATATACAAGTTTGAGTTTAGTCGTCGAGGTAACAGTTGAGGTAACTCAAGGTTTTTAACCTAATCCTAACAGTGTCGACGTGGACTGATGACTTGGATGAGGACTGGAGGAAAGCAGAAGAGAGCAATGCAAGTTGGATATCACCAACATCTCCACTCAATTTGCACTTGCATTATCACTTTGTGATGGCGCACCATTGTGCAGAGTTGCAAAGTTGGACATCAAAATCAATGATGTGTTGTTGGTAAGTACTTGAATTGAGCTCTTGTTCAGTATTTTGTTATAAAACCATCTTTTGTGCACTGATTTAGGGTTTGCATTGTTGAGTTGTTTTTTGCTTGGCTTTAGCTTCTTGCACTTTCAATATGGTTAGCAATGGTGATCTTCCATCATTTGTATAAATTAGTGTATAGCTCTATTTTATCTTACATTGTATTAGTTCTATTGCAAGAAAATTGTGATAGTGTCACATTCAATTCTATCTTTGAAATAGTAAGTCCTTGTAGTACTAATTCAAGGAAAGTTTTAGAGTCGAGGTTCTCTTTAGAGGTGTCTCCTATTGGATTTTACTCACTTTGTTGTGGGTATTCTATGGAAGTGTTTGTATCATGGCCAGAATGCCAAAATCAAGTTCATGGTTATAAGGACACAAAGTATAAGAAACTCAGTATATAGGAAGAAGCAAAGACATTTCTATAGTATAAGAGTTGAGTCTAATTGTGTAAATAGGCTAGGATTTTCTTTAGTCCAACATTTTCTCTAATTTCTCTAATCAATAAAATTAACAAGTCCCTGGCCAATCCTATTTATACTTTGTTCTACTACCCTCGACGATCTAGAATGTTCCTAGATGATGGACTCCACTTAGATAACCACCTTAAACTAATTTTAGAAGGTTCTATGGTAGGTCCTACTTAAACAACTGCCCTAAATTCTTTCTAGAATGTTCCATGGTAGATCCTATCTAGTCCACTAACCTAACCTCAATTCTAGAAACTTCCATAACTTCTCAAACATAATTCTAACTATCTATTTCTATGTACTAATAATACAAATATCTTATCTATATCCCATTATAGTTAATCCTCCTCTACTAATGCAAAACGTCCTCATTTTGCTCCAGATGGTACCTCCAAATTATTTTTTTAGCAATGAATGAGGTTTTGTGCAGGTTCCCACATTGCATTATAGATGGGATAACCTTTCTAAAGAACTTTGTATTGAAGTTATGGATGTCTACAACCACAACAAAGGTAGCGATATTCCAAAATGTTATCCACTTCATATTCTTGTTGATCATCAACTACAACTAGTGGTGGTGGTCGTGGTTGGTGTCGATTCAAAAAGCGCTTTGGCTCAGTATGAAATTCCTCCAATTACAAAACATAGAAGATTGAATGGACCCAACTATATAGTAGAAGCTTGAGGCAGTATGCGACATCAGAAATCACAACAAAAATATGGAAAGATCCAAGCTATTGAAGTGCTAGTTTATCTATTTGAGTTGATGTAGCTAGTGGCAAGTTGGTGTTGAAAAGTAACACTTGATTATCCTCCCAAAAGGTCTTGTGTTGCTGGTGGTTATCTGCATATTGCTTCTATTGATTTAGTGCAATAAAGAGGCGGTGTTGTGCTTCTTGTAAGGCCATTGTAAATCATTATATAAATTCCTCTATTGTTAGGTTATTGGTGTTGATGGAACAATAGAGAATTATTGGCATAATCGGATGTTGACTAATGTTAAAGAAAAATGGTGAATGACTAGTACTTGCTTGAATACTATTATTATAAGCAAACTCCAAGAACATCAAGTATTCATCCCAATAATTATGATGAACCACTTCAAATGTCCACAACATATCTTCCAAGGTCCAATTTGCACATTCTATTTGTCCATCTATTTGAGAATAGAAGGTTGTAGACATGGCAAATTGTGTACCTAATAGCTTCAATAAGACTTGCCAAAAACTTCTTGTGAAGCATGGATCTTGATTTGAAACAATGATACAAAGTAATCCATGGTGACAAAAGATAATATCAAAGAAGACTCGAGCAAGTATTAGGGCATCAATATCTGAGCGCATTGCAACTAAGTGAAGTTACTTAGAGAATTAATTCATAAAGACAGCAACCGTGATATGATTATGAGGCATCTACGACAAACAAGTAATGAGATTTATAGTCACTTGCTCCTAACATGTCATAGATAGCAAAATCGGTTGCAATAATTTAGAAGACTTTGTGTTGCATGCTTTATTACATTGACATGACTCGTAAGAGTGTACAAAAGCTTAAACATTACGATCCAAACATGTTCAAAACTATATCCTTGAGATCCATTCTAAAATCTTTTCTTGTCTTAAATTTCTAAATATAAGGATGTCATGTTCCTCTTGAAGTATGCGTATCCAAAGTATAGCATTGTCAGATACATAAATTTGCTTCTTAAAATAAAGCAAGCTATTACTAAGATTCTAATCTTAATACTATATATTCTGTACCTTCAAGCAATTACAAACCATCTTGAAATAAGTATCCCAATGCATAGCTTCTTTCTATTTTGTCTCTTTGATTAGATTTGAAATGATACTACTAATGGTAACAACTTCTACCTTCTCTCTCAAATTGTCTTTCAAGTTTGGTCTCCATGATAAGTTGTCTAGCATAGTATGTTATCGCCCTTACTTATAATCAAGTTGGATATCAAAAAGCTGCAATTGTTCTTTACAACGATGATGTTGTCCTTTCATATTTTCTAGATGCAAATTGTATAGCAAGGGTCAATAGACAGTTTGAACAACCATTGGCTTCCGCAACATATAGTATTGCCACACCTTTGTAGCATATATAATTGATAATTGCTCTTGATCACATCCAAAGTAATTCTTCTTTGTCTTTCTAAGCTTGCATGATTTATACACCACATGTTGAAGGCCCCTATCAAAATCTTGTTGAAAAACCACTCCAATAGCAAAATTGGAAGCATCAATATCAAGCATATAAGAAATGTTGGAATCATATGATTGTAATATTGGAGTAGTAATGAATGCCTCCTTCGACCTATTAAATGCACTTTGTTGCTCCATTTCTCTTTCAAATAGAGCATCTATCTTCAATAGATTTATCAATGTAGCAATAATGTATGCAAATTGTCAAACAAAATAATGATAATATCCAACAAGGCCTAATAATGAACAAACTTCAAAAACATCTATGAGGGTGGCTAATCTTCCATCACTTTCACCTTATCTTGCTCCATACGCATGCCTTTAGAGGACACCACATGACTCAAAAAGGTGACTTCTAACTTCTAAAGTTCACATTTTGATTGCTTGCAATAGAAGCAACTATCTTATGATTGGTCCAATACTTCTCGTAGATGTTCCTATCATAGACATACTCATGTAAGCTAGTAATTACATATATAAATAGGTGGAAGTAAATAAAAGTAGGTAAAAGTAAGTTAATTCTATAGTATTTAATATGAAAGCTTCTTAGAAGCTTCATAGACGCTGCTTTAACTTCAAAGGTGTTTTTAATTGTCTTTTTGGATTAAAAACGTGGTCAATAAGTTGGCCATGTGCCACACATGTTGTTAGCTTGAAGATCAAGCTAACTATGTGGCCCACACGTAGAAAAACTTGCCTTGTAAGTCAAGGCATGTGTCCTACAAAGTCAACACATATTGGAGGTCCTATTAAACGTTGCCACGTAGCCCCTAGTTAGATAGTATATATAGAGACAAGAGTGAAGCCTTCTTCACTCTTGTCAACTCCTTTCTTGCTTCCAGTCTAGTTTCAAGGGTCTCTAGTTTTTTTGTCTTTTGGCAATAGCCATTCTAGTTTCTCTTTCAATATACATATTTATTTATTTGTATTTTGTTACCTTTTTTTGAGTGAAGGCTCACTTGTCTGAATTATTTTTTCATCGAGTTCTTGTGCTTGACAAATTGACAAGAGTACACCTATAATATCAGAGCTTTGTCTTATCTTGATTAAGAGTGGATTACCCATTTTTCTTGATAAGATATAAGCATATTAGAAGTTATGGATTACCCTCTTCTAAACTGATATTGTCTTTAGTATTTTCTTTGTTCTCAAGTCCTCTCTTCTGTTTGTCTTGAGCGATATTAGACATCTTCTCTTTTCTAAGTATTATCATGGCTAAACTTGTTGAAATGAAGAATGCCATGGCACAAATGCAAGAGCAACTGAGGGAGTTAATGCTTGCGATTCATCAATTCAATTTACCACCACAAGAGCAACAAGATTGGCAGGAAGTAAAGATATAGAAATAGTTGGAGCTACTTCAACATCTGCACCAAACCATGTCCTTTCTTCTATGGTGGAACGCCCTTCCAGTGTTAGAGAACCAAGAATTGCCCTACCCCAGTAGTTTGATTGCACCAGATCCGAGTTTCGAGGATTTATCAATCAAGTGCAACTTGTGATTGAATTTCAACCCCAAAGGTATCCAACTCAAGGATTGCAAGTTAGATTCATTAGTACGCTTCTTTCAGGTTTAGCACTATCATAGTGTTTATCTTTTCTTGAACGACGAGATCCAATATTGGATAATCTAGAAGCTTTTCTGGTGGAGTTTCGATCCATGTATGGAGAACATGATGCAATTCGTGTTGCAATCAATAAGATCCGTATTTTACGACAAGGCAATCGATCAATAACGTTCTATGCTTCATAATTTTGACAACTTATAAGTGATATCAAGTGGGATGATGCTGCACTTATTAGTCAATTTCTCTACGGATTACAATATGATGTAAAAAAATTAATGCTTAACTTACCTGATTCTCAAACATTGAGTCAAGTAATTGACTTTGCAGTGAAGTGCGATAATCACCTTTTTGAATTTCGATCTGAGAACCGTATAAGTGGACCTCAACATTACTATAATTCAATGGCAACACCAACATCTCTTCAATACATACATTTAGAAGTAAAGTATATGCAAATTGATGCAGTACGTTTCAAACCTCTTACTAAGCAAGAAAAGACTCATTGTCGTCAAGAAGGATTATGTTTATATTATGGAGAATCAAAGCACACTGCTCAACATTGTCCAAAGAAACGACGCAATCACAAAATGAGAAGTATGGCTGTGAAAGAAGACAATATGTCAGAAAATGAGTTTGTCCAGCTACAATAGGGACTGTGTGGTTGGAACCTTGTACAACATCTAGTAAAGGTCTTATTCTCTCCTCGGAGCCCTCTCCTTGTTTTACATTAAATGTTATTTTAGGACCTAAATATTACAAAGCCTCTGCCTTATTACATTCAAGAGCCTCGGTGTATTTCTTAGATGAAGAATTTACTAAAAGACATAGCATATCTTTAGTAAAGAAAACTAAACTTGTTCATATAGAAGTCATAGATGGTCGTCCATTGTCTTCTCGAGATATTACTCACGAAATCCTTCCTATAGAAGTAATAATCAATGGTCATAATAGCTTTGTAGTATTTAATATCATTAGATCTCTCTCTAATCCAGTCATTTTAGATTTATCGTAGTTAGAAAAATACAACCCTCAAATAGATTGGATTTTCCAAATTCTTACTTTTTCTAAAAGTATAATTAATAGTGGATTAATCAAGTAGAGAGTCATAAGTCCAATTCAATTAAACCCGTATTTATAGGTGCAAAAGCTTTCTTACATGCTGCTATGAAAGAATCACCATATATTATTTATGCCATAACTGTTTCTACTCGTGGAAAGACTTCAAGTCGCATTCCAAGCCAATATCAAGAATTTGAAGATGTATTTAAAAAAAAGAATGCAGATACACTCCCAGAACATCGTCCTTATGATTGCTCAATTGACCTTCAAGAAGGAGCACAATCGCCATTCGGACAAATCTATAGTTTATCACAAAATGAATTGACTGAACTCAAGGAATATATTGAAGAAAATCTATCCAAGAATTTCATATGCCATTCTAAATCTCCGGCAGGAACTCCAATTCTATTTCTGAAGAAAAAAGATAGATCATTGTGGATGTGTGTTGATTATCAAGGACTCAACAAGATTATGATCAAGAACAGGTATCCACTACCTTTAATATCTGGACTTCTTGATCAGTTGAATCAAGCTAAGATCTATACAAAAATAGATCTCTGGAGAGCATACAATCTAGTATGCATCAAAGAAGGAGATGAATGGAAGACTGCATTTCAAACTAGGTCTGAACATTTTGAATACAACATCATACCTTTTGGACTTACAAATGCATCAACAACTTTTCAACATCTAATGAATGATGTTTTTCGAGAGTTTTTGGACGATTTTGTGGTCTGTTATCTAGACGACATCTTGATCTATTCTAAGAATCTAGAAGAACATGAACTTCATGTTCGTCCAGTGTTACAAAAATTAAGAGATACAGGACTCTATGCCAAGAAAGAAAAGTGTGTATTCCACACTACTCAAGTCGATTTCTTAGGTTACATCATTTCAAATGATGGACTTATGATGGATCCTAAGAAAATTCAAACTATTATAGATTGGAAGATTCCAAAAATGATAAGAGATGTCCAATGTTTTTTTGGGATTTTCCAACTACTATCGGATCTTCATCAAGAACTTCTCTCGAATTGCAACACTACTTACATGTTTGACTTGTAAAGACAAACTCTAATGGAATCAAGAAGCGAAAGTTACTTTTGAATCTTTGAAGATAGCGTTTGTTTCTGCACCAATCTTGTATCGTGTTGATTTTTTCAAAGCATTCTTTATGGAAACAGATGCATCAGACTTTGCTTTAGGTGCAGTTTTATCACAAATGGGAACAGATGACAAACTTCATCCAGTAGCCTTTCATTCAAGAAAATTCTCAGCAATAGAAATCAATTATGAGATCCATGACAAAGAACTTCTTGCAATTATAGATTCTTTTCAAAAATGGCATCATTATCTAGAAGGCGCTTCCAGTCCAATCACCGTATATACGGATCATAAGAACCTCAAGTATTTTATATCAGCACGCTTATTAAATCGTCGTCAAGCTTGTTGGAGCGTATCTTTATCAAGATTCGAGTTCATCATCACTTATCGGCCAAAAAAACAACAAGGTTTGTCCGATGCCTTGTCTAGATGTTCTTATCTAGTACCAAAAGAAGGAGATGCAGCTTTTGAGCAACAAAGAATGGTCCTCTTGAAGCCAAAGCAATTTCATCTTTGAGCAATAAAATCAACATTGACTGTTGATTTAACTTTTCTTAAGCAAATCCAATTAAGTATGTCTTCAGATCCTCTTCTTCATGATATCAAGAATAATTCTTCTAAATCTCATGATCTTTCTAAATTTGAATTTAAGAACAACCTACTCTATTTCGAAGCATGCCTATATGTTCAAGAAGGAAAAGCACGTTTACGTATTCTTCAAGCTCATCACGACTTCCCAGCAGTAGGACATTTTAGATATAATAAGACTTTGGAGCTGATATCTAGGGATTTTTGGTGGCCTCAAATATGGAAGGCAATCAAAGATTTTGTACAATCATGTGATGTTTGCTTAAGATCAAAAACTCCTCGTCATTGATCTTTTGAACTTCTTCAACCATTACCCATTCAAAAACAACCATGGTCTTTTGTTTCTATGGACTTCATCATGGATCTTCCAATCTCAGGTTCTTATGACTCTATATTCGTGATAGTAGATCGTTTTACCAAGATGCTACATTTTGTATCATGTACAAAATCTATCACAGGTGAAGAAACAGCTAAGCTCTTTCTTGATAATATCTATCGCTATCATGGATTACCCAAGGATATTATTTCAGATAGGGGAATTCAATTTATATCAAGGTTTTGGCGGACTCTTTTCAAGATTCTAAAAATGGATATAAAACTATCTTCGACATTCCATCCTCAAACTGATGGACAAACGGAGCGTGTTAATGAAGTTTTGGAGTAATATTTAAGATGTACCATTAACTACCAACAAGATGATTGGACAACTCTTTTGCCATTGGCAGAGTTTGCTTACAATAACACGATACATTCTTCTACAAAACAAACACCTTTCTTTACTAATTATGGTTATCATCTACGACTTGATACTTTTGACTTTTCAAAAGTTGATAATCTTGCTGCAAAAGATTTGGCGATTCATTTATCAGAGCTACATGCAACGATGAAGGCGCAATTAAAAGAGGCTTAAGAACAACAAAAGGTCAATGCAGATGTCTATCGAAAGGAACAACCACTATTTCTCTTGGGTGATAAGGTATGACTACTTCGTCGCAATATCAAGACCACTAGTCCTTGTGACAAGTTGGACTATCGAAGACTTGGACCATTTTCTATTTCTATACAGATCAATCCAGTTGCATATCGTTTACATCTACCAAAGTCAATAAAAATCCATGCAGTATTCCACGTGTCTCTTCTTGAACCATACAAGACAATGGACATACCAAGAAGATCACAAGCTCCACCTCCTCCTATAGAAGTGGACAATAATGAAGAGTTTGAAGTAGAAGAAGTCTTAGATTGAAGGCGGCGCCAAAATAAATTGGAATATCTTGTCCATTAGTACGGATATGATATTAGTGAACGCACATAGGAGCCAATAAAGAATCTTATAAATACAGCAAAGGCGATAGAGGCTTTTCATCGACAACATCCATCAAAATCAAGATGAAAATCTTCTTTATAAAAGAAACAACATCTAGGCAAGATAACATATTACTTTCAATCCTTGTTTGTAGCTTCTTTGTAGTTGTGGTGCTTATGAGATGGAGAACCAACAACCAACAGATTCGACTCAAGAGCCTTTATTTGTTGACCTACCAGACGAGACATTATAATTATCACAACCTTCAAGACGATGCAATCGAGATGAAGATCTTCAAGAATGACATATTCTTCTTCGAATAGATGGCGAGATACAACGCATTTGGTATCACGATTTGGGAAGAGACTCCCAATGTTTGGTGATTTTGCTAGAGGTAGGAACAACTCCAGATGGTGTTCCAAATGTACTATTCGAAGAAAGCTATGAAGGCCTCAACAATGATCAAATAATTGGGTGGTCTTTTCGCCCTGGTATGGGATACTACTGATGGTTGAAAGGCTCTATCAATCATCTTCGAAGAGAACAAAGACCAGAGTATGTGGCGAATACAATTCGTCACATCATAGATTTCTTCAACATATGATGACTGCTCCTCGTCGAACTCGTGCCTAGAAGGGGGGGATAATGTCACGGACATACTCATGTAAGCTAGTAATTACATATACAAATAGGTGGAAGTAAGTAAAAGTAGATAAAAGTAAGTTAATTCTATAGTATTTAATATGAAAGCTTCTTAGAAGCTTCATAGATGCTGCTTTGACTTCATAGGTGTCTTTAATTGACTTTTTGGATTAAAAATGTCGTCAACAAGTTGGCCATGTGCCATACATGTTGTTAGCTTGAAGATCAAGCTATCTATGTGGCCCACACGTAGAAAAACTTGCCTTGTAAGTCAAGGCATGTGTCCTACAAAGTCAATACATATTGGAGGTCCTATTGAACGTTGCCACGTAGCCCCTAGTTAGATAGTATATATAGAGACAAGAGTGAAGCCTTCTTCACTCTTGTCAACTCCTTTCTTGCTTCCAGTCTAGCTTCAAGGGTCTCTAGTTTTCTTGTCTTTGGTAATAGCCATTCCAGTTTTTCTTTCAATATACATACTTGTTTATATATATTTTGTTACCTTTCTTTGAGTGAAGGCTCACTTGTCTGAATTATTTTTTCATCGACTTCTTGTCCTTGACAGTTACTTATGCTCTTCAAGGATTTTAGTATATACGAGGATATCATCAATAAAGACAATTACATACTTATCCAAAAGGTCCTGAAACAATCAATTCATGTGATCCATGATAGAAGCCGAAATATTCATGAAGCCAAAGAATAAAATTAGCTATTCAAAATATCCATAGCGCATACAAAATGCCATCTTTTCCACATTTTTCTTTTTGCAATAAGTGTCTGCCAATAGTCACTCCAAAGATCTAATTTATTAAAGATGGTTGCACCTTAAAGTTGGTCAAGAAGATCATCTACGTATAGAAGTAGATATGCATTCTTAATAGTCTACTTATTGAGGCCTTGATAGTCAATGCAAAGCTGAAGTCCGCCATCTTTCTTAGGTACAAAGAATATAGGTATTGTCTATGGTGATGTGCTTTTTCAAATGAAGCTTTTCTCTAAAAGTTCATCCAATATTTTCTATAGCTCTTCAAATTCTTTTGGTACTAGGTAATAAATTGGTCGACTTGCCGGTTTGGCTCTAAGCAATAGTTCTATTTGAAAGAGGACACCTCAATGAAGAGGCATGCCACTAGGTAAGTCAATTAAGAAGACATCTCAATATTACCATATGAATTGATTTGTCCATTCTATTCTTTCGGTTGTCTTTTCTACTACTTATGCAAGATTTAGAACCACCATATATATATATATATATATATATATATTGGTTACTTATACTATATTTGTTTATTTAAAAACGTCATTTCTATAAGTAAGTCTTTGGGTGTAAATTATCTTTCTTCTTCACTTGATGTGGAAGTGCAAAGAATCACCTTGCGTCTACCATCTTTAAAGAAGATTGTCCTTGCTATCCAATAAACTTACTTATTTTTCATCTCTAACCATGGCATATCAAGGATAACATCATATCTTAGCTTTATTACCTTGAACATCTCTCTTAAAATGTAGGTGTCAATCAACTTCAAGATTTCTTCTTCACATATCTCACTCAATACATATTTTCAATCATCTACAAGATATACACTTCTTCCTTTGATTTCTTTAGTTTTAATTCTAAATCGGTTGGTAATTTTAGTTGAGATGCAATTTTTTGTAGAGCCTTAATCTATAAGCACTCAACATGGTTGTCTTCTTAGTAGTTCTGTTAGATGCACCAATTGACTCTTTTTATAATTGTCCAAGGCCATGCCATTTGTCTTTGAGAAATAATAGCTATTCCGAGTATTAGCCTTCACTACCTATATTAGGTAGCCTCATTTTCTTACTCTTTCTCTTTATCAAATTGGTGAGTTTTAAGATTGTGAATTTGCCTTATTTTACCAATGCTTGAATTTTGATATTTTGAAGAACCTCCAATTTGATGGCTTGACTACCAATAATAGAAACAAAATTCCTTTTGTACTAGTATTTGTCGTCTTTGTGGTACCAATAGTCTTTATAAGGCATCAATTTTCATTGGTGTTGGTTGTTGTATTATAGTATTAGATAGAGGCATAGGACTTTGTGCTATAAGTCATGCTCCACAATTTCTAAAATCTATAACATTGATCCTCTTTGCAATCCAAATTGCCTCTTCAAATATTTGTAGATCCTTTAGTTCTATCTTTTACTAGACCTCAAGTTTCAAATCTTATAGAAATCAATTCATCATCTATGCCTCCAAAATATTGCCAATTTAAAAATATAGGGATTTAAATCAAGAGACATAATCTTACAATGACTTAGATTGTATAAGATTTGTCAATTAATTACTTGTTATCTTTTCTACATTAATGGGCCAAAATTGATTCTTAAACTCGGTCTCAAACTCCTCCCAATCACAAAATCTACCTTGAACTCCATAACTTGAACTCGATGTTGCAACCAAATGGTTGTTGCATCTCTCAAATATCTAGTTGCATACATAATTACATCAATGATATTTGCCCCAAATAGTTGAAGGTATTGTCGCATGTTGAAGAACCATTGACATACATCTTCTTGTCTTGAAGTTCAAAAGTATGTACTTGACTTATTCAATTTCAGCCTAGTAGATGTCGACTTTCTTATCCTTGAGGTGAGATATGCTCTTACAAAGTAGTTATTTGGCCTAAGAGGTGATGTAATTGAGCTTCTATCTATGATTGCTCTACCATATCTCCCATGTTGTAATTTCTCTGCTAAACTTCATTATTATAATGTCTTTTCATCTCTCCATTGATTTTTCAACAATAGCTTGTGGTAGCCTCAATACGATATCCAGTGTGACTATAAAACTGATCTTGGACTAAAAGATGACTATTGATATACTACCAAATAACAGTCTAATTCTTGCTTTGATACCAATGAAATAAGACCAGTCTATCTCAAGTGTCCAAGACCTTTCTAATCCATAGCAACATAAAATCTTATCACAAAATAGGACAAACTTGACTAAAATAAAATTGAAAAAAATTAATAGAATGGGACACAGAAGACATAATTGAATAACCAAAATTAGAACAAAACAAAACAAAATAGGAAGATACAAAATTCAATTGTATTAAGAAAAAAGATCCAAAGCCATACTTGACCAAATGCCCCAAAAGGCCCTAACTAGTCCTATTAATACTTTGTTTTACTACTGTGGACTTTCTAAAATATTTTTAGATGATGGACCCTACTTAAATAATTGCCTTAAATTTCTTTTTATAAGGTTCTATGATAGGCCCTACTTAAATAACCACCCTAAGCCTTTTCTAGAAGGTTTTATGGTAGACCTCACCTAAGTAATTGCACTAAATTCTTTTTAGAATGTTCCATGGTGGATCCTACCTAGTCCACTAACCTAACTTTAATTCTAGAAACTTCCATAACTTCTCAAACATGGTTCTAACTATCTATTCTTATGTGCAAATAATACAAATATCTTATCTATATTCTATTACACTATCAATATCAAATTACAAGTTAAGGTCAGGACATACAAAATGTTATGTAAGTTTATTGCTCCTAAACTTGAAGTTATATTGGTGGATTCAACAACTTCAATCATGTAGGACTTTCTATTTGATGTTTTCATCAATTTATTAGAGGTTCGTCTTTGTACTTGCTCAAAATTTGAGGTTTTTCCTATAAAATGGTTGCTTGCTTGAGAGTTGACATATCAATTGCAGTTTTGATAGTCAACAAAGTTTGTATTGGTAATTTCTTCATAATATCTCTCACAAGTGTTTTCTTCCATGTAATTGATATTTGAGTGTTTGTATTAGTTTTGTGGATAATTACATACAATATAATTTGGCCTCCTTTACATGTAGCACAAGAATGATCTTGAGTTGCAATACTATGAAGATTCCAAAGATGGAATAGAGACAAATTATATTCTTGCACTTAAGTGATTGATGGTCCTCTTAATCAATAGTTGTTTGCTATAAAAGATTTGAATGTTCTAAATTATTGTCGTGTATTTCATATGAAGTTTTTTTTTTCTTTAACCTTTACCTCTTCATGCAAAGTAATATCATCTTGAATTTTTAAAATAGGTACATTGAAACTGAATAGCCAATGTTTCTTTTTGCCTTAGTTTTTGATCTCTTCGTGCCATTCTATAAGTTTCTATCAATAGCTTATCCACAACATCTTCAAATATGGCTTGATCTATATAGATGATGCCTTGGATCTTTATTTCATAGCTCTATAGTACACCATTGATGACAATGTTGATTAAAGTCTTGTCTACAATGACTTTATCAAAGGCCTTCTATTGATTCTTCATATTTATGGTCTCCATGAGATAAGTATTCATATCTCTTCCTTCTTTTATTGACATTCTATTCAAATTATTTATTAGAAGCATGATTTGTGGTTGATTTCATATATTAAATATTTTCCCAAGCATATTTCATGTGTCTATTGGATCACTATGTTGTGAAACTATTCCAATCAAGTTATTTGCTACAGATATAATAAGTCTTCATTGAGCTCTATGCTTTTCTTCTATTAGTTGTATCTCTATATAAGATCTTCCTGCTATAAAAATTGAAAAAGAAGTTATTAACCTCTTGGTTTTTACTATGTTCCATAAATTCTCTTGTTTTAGAATAGTTAACATCTTAACCTTCCAAACATAGTAATTCTAAACTCCTAACATGTTGGATTCTCCTAATTTACAACTTAACGTTTTTTTTTTTAGTTTCAACTATCTCTTTAAGATTAATCCTATTACCATGTTGCTAATACAAATTCAAGAGAATTTACTTTAATTTTGAACAAGAATTATATAAAAGTTTGACTTTACTCATTGTGGTAACTTCACAATTGAGATAACTCTAGATTTCTTTACCTAACCCAACTTCTACATGGACTTCATGACATAGAATGCATGTTGACTTGTATGAGGATCAAATGTTAATAGAATACAAGGGCTCATGTTGGATATCACCAACAAAAACTCCTAGCACTCCATTCAAGATCATCTAACTATTCAATAGGGCTGCCATCACTAAACACAGATACAAAGTAAGAATGTGCTAAACTTGCAGAGGAGGCATGCAATTAGAGCACAAATTGACTAAGTCAGCCAAAGTGATTCTTGGAGCTAGATGCCAGAAACAATAACATTCCTATGGTAATTCTTTAGTAAGACTACCACATGAGTTTTTCTTCTTTTCGGCGGCAGCCTTCGTGATTCTGGCACCAGTGGGGTCCTTTTTTTCTACAGCCTTAATCACACCCACGGCCACCGTCTGCCTCGAATCATGTCATGCACAACAAATCGTCCCTGTGGGAGATAATCCGAGAATGTCTCCAAAGTCATGGGCTTGGAGGGGACCATCTTCACAAACTCTGCGTCTCCGTTCCTCAGAAACTAGGTTCCTTCTCCAGCTCTTTGTCAGACCGCCTATCCACCTTGATCAAGATCTCGGCAGACTTCGCTGCAATGTGGGAAGTGTGGCAATCGTGCACTGGGGCGTAACCATTATCAATCTGCACCAGATGGTTCATTATCATCACTTGAGAGGTGAAATTGGCAGTCCCTCGGGCGGAAACATTCTTTGAAACGGACGCGAAGTATCCTCTCTTCGTTGGCTTCAATGTGATGACCGCAACGTTCTTCACATTAAAGCCAACGTTGTCTCCGAGATGAGCTTCTAACATGGACTCGTGGTGCATCTCCATGGGCTTCACCTCAGTTGTGAGTCTAGTGGGAGCAAAACACACCACCATGCCGGGCTTGATAACTCCAGTTTCCACCCGCCCGACAGGCACAGTTCCGATGCCTCCAATCTTGCAGACATCGTAGAGTAGCAAACGGAGGGGCTTGTCCGAGAGCCTCTTGGGCTTGGCAACATTGTCTAGGGCCCCCAACAAGGTTGACCCCTTGGACCACTCGACGTTGGTGGACCTCTCAATCATATTGTCACCCTCGAATGAAGTTATCGCCACGAAGGGGATCTTATCAGGATTGTATCCCACTTTCTTGAGGTATGTGGAAATCTCCTTTCTGATCTCCTCAAACGGGGATTTTCTGTTCTTGGGCGTCTTAGCGTCCACCTGAAATCAAGACGATTGCAAAGAAGGAAATTTAGCCACTAAAGCAGACTCTCAAAGCAAACCTTCTGTCGTTCATGCCCTTAGGAGAAAAAAGTATTACAGCACAACATCAGAAATTGTACTACATGTGACTTAGATCCTACGCAACAATGTGGGAATGAATACCTTGTTACAGCAGCAGATCATCTGCTTCACTCCCAGAGTGTAAGCCAAGAGAGCGTGCTGACGAGTCTGTCCATCCTTCCAAATTCCTGCCTCGAATTCTCCGGTAGTAGAGTCAATAATCAACACAATCCATCTGTGAAGTTCCGGTGACCATATTCTTGATGAAATTACGATGCCCAGGGTACTTCACAGTCTCAAATTTCCACAGAGCAATATAAATTAAGATACCACGCTCGCGCTCGGCTTTCAACTTGTCCAACACCTACGCATATTTGAACGAGCGCTTGTTCATCTCTGCGTCTTCCTTCTCAAAACTCTCGATCATGCGCTTGTCAATTCCTCCCAACTTGTAAATGAGATGCCCCGTAGTGGTGGACTTACGAGAGTCGACATGTCCAATGACCACTATGTTGATGTGGACCTTCTCCTTACCCATGTTGAACGATCGGATCACTATTTAGCAAATAGTCGGAGGAAAAAACTAACTTCCAAAAAATAAACCTCGGCAAAACCTCTGCACAGCATGATAGAATAATGAGTAAATCTTTTCAAAGAGGAGAACTAAGGATTTTGAAGGTGGGACACTAATAAAGGATTAGGCATCACTTCACGGGACGAGAAAATTTGCACATCAACACGACATGATTAAATTTCTAAACTCTCGGCTAAATGAGGAAAGACTACGTCAACAAACTCTTATTATCTTTACAGCACAAGGGAAACTTTCATCGACACCCTATGACAGCAGATTGCTCGACCAGGACACAGTAACGATTGGCTTGGAACCAGTAGAATCCAAAACACATCACACCAACGTCACGGAGACACAAAGGTCGTAGAAGGAGGAACCAACCGTAACGCAGGAGACCGGGGTGAGGAATGCTGACGAAGAGAGCGGCAGCAATTACTCTCACTGAGAGAGTATCCAATACTAGTGAGATCACTGTGCCACTGCTTCTCGGAAGACTGCTTTGTCGCTACAGCTATATACTCAAAACCCCTAAGAAAAACTAACCTTCCGTGCGCATGCCCCAACCATATGGGAAAAGTTCATGGAACCTACTTTGAACATGAAGAACGTAACATAAAATCGTTCCACTCCAAACTGAGCTCGTGCCGTGGATACTCATCACATGATGAATGCATGGAAACATTTGCCACTGAGGAGTAAAGTTATCGTGTGAGACGCCGTTTCGTAGTTCATTACCTATGAGGATCGTATCGAACCACTTCCACATTGTCTACTAGAAAGATTTTACCCAAATCTGGTTAAAATAACAATGACGTATCCCCACAATGCATAGCGGGACATGCCCCTAGTCCCCACAATGAGGTGACTGAATGCAGGGAGGAAGACGGCCGTCATGGCACATTCAAAAAGAGTCCAGAATATCAACCATGACAATGAGAGGGGCAAACGAGAAAAGTATCCATGAAACTCGAGATTCAATTGAGCAGATTTGCAATAACTAGCGGACATAAATGTCAACAAGCAGAATTGCACGCTCAAATCCTGGTTCAAGCAGGCATCAATACCTTCATCACTACTGATGTATACATCACACCAATGCAGCCACTTCAATCCCTACAAATACTAAAACTCACCCAACCACTGTCATGGATAAGCATCTCTCGCGCTGTGCAACTGGGTCACCCATAATTCCCTCAAATGAAGAGCACGTTTCAGCACTCGCCTATCCAGACTCTTCACCGTTTCGCGTTCATAATCTCAGCTTTCCGCGCGACACACTTGCCATTTTTTGTGTATATATATATCATAAATTTGCAATTAAAATGAATCACTTTATTTGATACATTGTTTAATGGTTTCTACTCATTTGAAAGTTTTATTTTTCTATTGAGAATTTTAAAATGTTATTTTATAATTATTCTTTAAAAATAATTGTATCAATTCCTCAAAAAAATAAACCTATAACTTAATTTTTAAATAATAGAGATCAACAATTGTGCACATCATGGCACTCTTTTCAAGAATGCAAAAAAGAAACCTTCTAAAATAAAATTTTGAATGCAAAAATGACAATAAGACTTTACTATTAATGCTCCTACATTATTTTTTTATTCGTTCTAAAATCTATGATTCATTTTTCTTAATTTGCAACTGGAATGATATAACAAGAAAAAATTATAAAATTATAAGATTTTGAATTCTAAAAACTAAATTTTTTTTTCAAAAATGAACCTTTCATTTTTTATTCTTTCAAATGTCAAATTGAAAATAAAATAAAATAAATAAAATTGCTAATATTATTTTAAAATAAATAAATTGTATCCAAAAATAATAGTAAAGATTACTTTCACTTGATAACCAACAAAAAAGTAGTTACAAAAATATATTTACACTGATTCTAAAAACATTATGAATAAAACTTATAAAATTTTAACCATAGGATCTTGACTTTGATTTTAAAATATTACAAGGTAAAGACACATAATATAAGCTTTGTGCAATTATACAACCTATGTTAATTACATTGAACGGTCTTTTAGATGTATTTTTCAAAGTAATACATTAAATAATAGACATTATAAGAAAAATTCAAGATTAGTTAAATACAATGTTCAATCTAGTAAATTTTCTTAGTACGTTTTAAATTAATTAATAGAGAATAATAGTACAAGTTATTAGATATATTATCAACTAAAAACAAAGTTTATTTTAGAGAATTGTTATGTGGACACCTCCCTTTTACTGCACAGACACCTTCTTCCACACATTCTCACATATACACAATAATATAATTGTTATTCACACATTGATTTTGTTTTTTGTATTTAGATATTGTGTTTGTTAAAAATACAAGTATCTTTAAAATTTATAAAACATAAAATATATTTATTTATTTTCTAAAAATTTATATGAATGGCTTTAACTATGGCGGTCAAGTCTGTAAGGAGTGTCCATGCAGTAAATGGGAAATATCCACCTAGTAGCAATAATGGGACGTCTATTTAGAAGAATTTGGACTCTATTCAGATGATTGATGTAGTATTTTGTAACAAATATTGATATTTTTTTATTGCTCTAACATGTTCAGTTTCAACATGTCTTTCATTCATATTGTTGATTTTATGGCCACAAACATTTTATAATATATTGGCTTTTGTATTATCAAAGAAAAAACAAATTTGATTTTATGTAAGCCATAGAATAGGTTTGCAGCACCTTCAGAGATGAAAAAGAATTATGGGTGATAGTCATAGGAAAAAAAAGTAGTATTGATGGAAGCTAACAAAGAGGTTTTTGAAAACACCATAAGTTGGGGAAAAAAATAATAAAATAAAAATAAAAATGTTGTGGATAGAGTTATTAACCTTAAAGAAACATGGGTTCCATATTAGGCTCAATTTGTTTTTGCATGGACAACAAAGGTGATACAATCTGGACATTTGATCACTTCTTGTGTGGAAAGAAATCACTTGGTTATGAGGAATGGATTGCAATATCAATTAGGGACTTAAAGCACGTTTACAACAAAATTGTTTTATTTCTTAAATGTCAAGGTTGTATCATATGTCATGGAATTACAAACAAATCTATTAAAGTTTTGTTCTTACTTCCTAATCCTCTTTGGTGCCTTTTTAATTTTTAAATCTCCTACTATATTGTGCATAAGGTACTTGAAGAAATTTTAAAAAAAGCAGTCACATGGTGGATGACTAGACAATCTAGGATTGTACTAGTTTCTTGCAAATAACAATTGATCTTCTATATTTCTAGGAACTAAAGAGATTTTGAGATATTAACAAATTTCTCTTTTTTAATTATTTTTACCAACTTTGGTGGTCGAAACCAACCTCATCAAATGCAAAAATATCACACAATCCAAGCTTAGAAGATATGCTATTACAAAATGTAGCATTCTATGAAGAACTCTTATCACATCAACAATTGCTTTTAAAGCAATGGATTCAAAACCTTTTACAAACAAAATAAAATGTAGTAAAATCACAAATTGTATGCACAAGAAGAAGACGTATTGGTAGTATGGCTACTTTTTCCACTTTAAGCACATAATACGTATCTTTTGCATTTGAGTTTATAGAGAATAAAATATATATATATATATATATATTTTTATTTATATAGTGGAGAGTATACAAAAATTAGTTATGATAAGTACAATTCTTTATAATTTTTCAAAGGGGTGCTAATGTGATAAGAAAGATGTGTTTACATAGTAACAATGGAGTGTCCAAGCAATAAAAGAGAAGTTCCTACCTTGGAGTTCCCTTCTTTTGTTATAATTTAATAATATGTTGTATTTTTTATTTGAATGCTTCTTACAATATCAAAATAAAATAAATAGAGTTTGTTTAATGTATAAGACAAGCAAATATATCTAAGATATTGTTAGGTAATAGAAAGTATATAATATTTTTTTAAATAAATAATAAAAAATCAAAACAACTTCAATAATGTAGTGAGACAAAGTAGAATTCCAAAAAGTAATATATATGAATAGAATAGAAGATAAATAAAAATTTAATTCAATTGTGAAATATATATTTATATATATATATATAAGAATAAGAACAAAAAATATAAATATAGTAAAAAAAATTACTAAGCCAACTATTCATTGTTTATGACACATTTATATATAAATCTCCAAACAAATGTCAAACTCAATAAGAAAAAACAAGATATAATTTCATATTAATAAAAAAATCAAATTATTGATTTAGTATCAAAGACAATAGTGAAAAGTAATATCATTCAATATATTAGAATAAGTTGCAAAGCTGGACACCATAGAATAGTATTAGATTATAAGAGGATTCATGTTATTCACAACACAAGTTCAATGTTTACACCTATCACATATAATACCTTAACAAAACATAACAAAGAAATCAAAGGAAACATGATTAATATTACAGCACCAAGTTGCAATTTAGCAATTAGCTAATTAAACATCAACAACTACTAAAAATAAATAAACAATAACAATAGATCTATATAGGTGGTGCTATCCACAACAAAGTAAGTTATGCACAACCAATCAATACAAGAACAAACTTACATTGTTGCAATGTGCTTCACTATTGCATTGTATGTTATTGCACTTGTGATCTCAAATTGTGTTGCTGCAAGCGGTGTAATATATTCTATTGCTACGCTTCCAATGCACAAGCAAAGGGTTCTTGCTCGTCCGCCTGGCGTTCACTTGTTGCAGCGTGTGTGTCGCTGTTATCCTCGGCTGCTCCACCATCTCTCACAAATAGAATCTGACGCGCATCTCGCTCTTCTGCAACTTCACTCTGAGAGACTGTCCTCACGATATAGCTCTCCCTCGATGTCCACACACACTCAGACGCACGCGTTGGTACTGCAGCTGAGCTGCAGTTCCATTATGTAGGGCCTACCGCAAGCTTCGGGCAAACAACATTTCCAAGTCTTCGCCGCTCGTGCAGGCACAGGGCGGAGGTGGAGTCGCATCCCATGTTGCCCTTGGCTTCGCATCATTGCTCTTCGACGCTGCTGCCGTTAGGGCGCATTCTATAATTGCGAGAACAGTATGATTGCCAATCGCAATCTTAGATCCGAACAGGCGAGATCTAACTTATTCGCGAAGTCTTATCTCTCATCTTTGGAGAATGCCAGTCCATCAATCTCCATCTCTTGAAGTCATTGCGACAGATCCGCGTTGAAAGAGTCCTTGTGGTGAGATGCTCTGCATCATATCTCCCATTAATCCGAAGCATGTTGATCTAATTTCTCTCTCCCTCGCCCACCCACTCAAATGCATCAAAACAAAATCCTTCTTAGATTTTCTTGCAAATGTTGCCTGGCTTTGCAACACATTTGTTTAAGTTCAATTACTATCTTATGTTTAGCAAAAATTACAATGTACATACAATTTATAAGTTATTCACATGAAACATGTATTCTGATTTTTTATGACATTGCTCAATGAATGTATGTGAGAATGTCTTTGAAGAATGATGAATCCTTGATTAAAAACAAGTACCCATCTATATTTGTTGATGCTTTGCATGGTTCCACATCTGACTTGTGGCATATACTAGCACGTATGCATGTATGTACACACTCAACTATGCCGTGCACAGTTATATTTAAAAGAGAAAGAAAAAGAGAGAAAATGATGAAGAGTGGAATGGGTGCAGTGGGGGCCATTCGCATGCACTGATCGTGCAGGGAAAGATTCCCTTCCCCAGGGATTTGATTCCCGCTCCAGCATGGCACTGGAAAAAAAGAGGCGCCATTAATCACTCCCCTGGCCTGGTCCAGTCAGTAAGACCCACTGCTGCATGTCCACACACTGTGCTTATGTTTAGCTTTTCCTTTTAAAGCCAGAATCTCCACCTTTGCCTTTTCCACGTGGGCGGGGCCACAAAGTAAAAGTTTACGATTGCTACAGAAAAAAGTTAAAATTTCGCATGTCATTCGTACTAAGCTATCCTTAATTATTATTAATTTTTATAAAAAAAGAAACAAACTATGTTTTGTTTAAACGATTTATCTACTGATAATGTGGCTATTGTTGCATTTGTATTAAATGATAATTTTTTTTATTGGGTGCTGTCATTTAATTTAACATTTCGTCTTCAAACAGATTGAAAGCATCATGGAACTGTACATTTATAATTACCCTTCTACGCTCTCAGCTTCCAATAAATTACATTCACTTGGGCAAGGATTTCGCATCCATTTTCTTTAATAATTTTTTTTAACTTCGATATATCCTACCATCCACGTCCTGTATTTCAATCATCACCACAGTTATTATTCTTACTTCAAGTAACACGATATCTGCATGAAAATAAAAATAAATCACAAATATTGCTTTTTATTTTGCAATGAAGTATAAAACTCAGCAGAAATTAAAATCGGTGATCACATTTTTGCACAGTGTTTGTTTTGTTTTGTTTATTTGTTTATTTGTTTATTTGTTTTTTTTCCCATAATAATGTATCATATCTATAATTTAATGAACTATTTTTCTTAAAAAAATAAGTAACAGGTTTTACCTCTTGTTCTAAAAAGTAACTGTCATCGATAATTCAATTTGTGATCACGTATTCTAGACAATCAGCCGGAGATATTAGAATTTTAACAATGTTTTTTTTAAAAAAAAAAAAAGAAAAACCTTAAATAACAATTATTATTATCAAATTGTCTCAAAATCCCATCAGTTTGCAGAGACTGTTTAATCAACATTACTTGAGAGGCATGTTATCTTGAAAGCACAAAATGGTAATGTAGTGATCATCTTTGATCAATGCAAATCAACCATGGAATTGTTGTTAATCCAATCAAATTGTGAATTCTTTCAATCATCTAGTCTCAAGAAGTGCTACAATGTCTTGAACTGCAGTTTGAGAGATCATTTAATAAATAAAAACGTACGTATTATATATTTATAAAAACTTTAGAATAGTTAAATAATTCTTCAAAAACTTATCACTCGCAAATCGAAGGAGTGATGTTGCCACTAGCACCTGGCCGCTTGGCTTGAGCATTTCCCCTCAAACGCATGTATTGATGCTGCTACTTACCTGCTGACTAAGTGCCAAGTCTAAAGCCTTCAACCGTCTCAGAAGTGCTTGCATGTCGTCAAGCAATTCCTACAGATTGTGACGTGGTTGATATGATCGGGTTTGTAAAGTGTGGCTCTAGAAATGTGCTTCTGCGGATTTCAGCACATCTGTGCTACAAATCCACACCAGTAATGCTTTACCCTGCTTCTTCGTGACGAGGATGTGTGGTTGTATAATGCCTCGGAGAAGTGTTGCAACCTCACTGACGAGCTTTTAATCGTTAATGGAACGCACACTGGACGATTCTGCATATTCAGTTCTTAATTTGATTTACACTGCAACAGAAGCTCGACTGAGCAAACTTGGCACGGTCATGGTGTCGCAGGCAACAGAGTTTGAAGCCTCACGGCACAAGCTACGGTAGGAAAGCAATGTGATGGAGGGTGCAAGGCCGTGCCAAACATCAGCATCTTCATTCGACTAGTGCAAGGTCAATACTAAAACTTAAATTTAGAAGGATGCGTCAGGTCGTGAAATGCTCCCCAGACCAAACTTGAGAATATCCGTGATTTGCTACTGAGGTGTGGTTCATTCTTGATGGCGTACAATTTGTGAGCGCTTTGATTTCTTGCGGAATTGTTTCTTGATTTGAGGCTTCGAGCATCAAGTTACGCTTGCAGGAGCTGCCTGAGAGCCAACAAACGCTGTTTGACTCGGCGTCTTAGACAAATCCGCAGTGAAAAGTTCGTTCGGAGGTTACGAAACATGCCAGATTCTGAGAATCCTTCGCTTCTCCAAGAAACAGTTCCTCGAGAACGCATTGGCGGTCCAGTCCGAGCGCTCCACACAATTTCAAGGATTTCAAAATATTGGTCCATTCTGGAGCATATTCGCAATATGCATCATGTACCAGGTGATGGCTTTCCTCCCTAGTGTTCTCTAATTTTGTAATGCTAAACAAGGAATATGATGGGAAAAACGTATGAAGATAAGTGTGAGAACAACCGACCTAGCTCTCCGTCTTCCATGAACTTCCCCCAGTGACTGTTCACCCTCGAATCAATGCCGCAGCCTTCTCGGCGATGATTAGTCACCGTGTGCCATGAGCCCACACGCATACAACCCACACACGAACGCACATAGACTCTCCTTTCACCGGAACATTCAGGATGCTGAAGGAACGGCCCCAGAGTTCCCAGGCAATTCATGACCAACGTAGCAAAGAGAGTCACTTTTCAGCCAATAATTGGTTGTGATGGTAGGAGTTTTCTGGCCGTCGATTAGTTTAATTTGTTCACAGGGTAATAAGACCGTATAATCCCATCAAATAGTGAGGTCAGCTAACCCCTGATTACAGGCAACGTCAGAAATAGTAACACGGTTTTAGTTCACGCCATTGACAACAGGATATACTACCTCACAAATATAACTCTTTAAATTAGAAACAAAAAAAAGTGAATTGAAACAGAACAACTACCATGGATGGCGATGGCAGCACGAAAGTTCGAAATAATTAAATCCTCCTGGAAAACTTCAACTCGGTTTCGAACATAAGAAGCAAAATGTTAGTGAAAAGAGTATTCGTCTAGACAGAGCAGTTCCACTTTGTGAAGGTTTGGGTTCTTAAAGACAGTGATAACTCTTTCTTGGACAAGTCTCTCAAGTCTATGAATAAATGCAACGATATCTAGATATTAGGGTGGGAGGGGATGGGCCCTTGGCTGTCTCCCCTCCTCCTGCAATTTAGGGTTACCTGGGGTTTAGGAAGTGGTGGGGGGTGGAAGCCGAGTCAAGGTGGAGTTGAAAAAGGTTGGAAGCTTCTAGGTCTTCCGTCAGGGGGAAGGGACGGGTGAAGAATTTGACTGTAAAATCGTCGACGGAACTTCCAGGCTTCTTTCTATTTACGCGGGGTTTGAGTCGTAGCCGCGGGTGGGGATCCGTTGCTAAATCCCGGGGATGAGTATCATCGGATGCGGCGACCGGAGGACAGGAAGGTGTAGGGGCCAAGGACTGGAGGACGGCAGTCGAATCGGGGAACGGGAAGGGCCGAAGGCGGGGGAAAGGCGACGCATTATTTTGCGGGGGCTGACAAATGGCAACAAAAGTGGGGGTGCAGGGGCCTGGGTAGGGACGTGCAAAAGGTGCCTCTCGCCATAGCCAGTGAATTTGACAAGCTATGACTCATTTGGATCCAGGGATGCACATGGATGCATGCTTGCGAGGGTGCATCGATGTTACCTTGGGATAAACCGAGGGTTTAGGGCGGAGTGTGTGTGTGACGATGTTGGCGTAACGATGCCGAAGGTGCGAGCGAGGGCGTGAGTGATGATCCGCGAGGTGGTGGCCCAGGCCATGGAGTAGGTTTCGCGCAGGGACGGAGGTTTGCGGCCCCCTATGGGCGGAGGCGTGGGTAACCGTTTTAGGCTGGAGGACGTTGTTGTTGTAGATGTCAGGAGTGTGATCTTGAAGGCGTGTTTTCGACCACGAGCGTTGTGAGGGTTTGCTTGGCGGGTGTGCCGACTGCTGTTTGAGTGAGTAGCGACGATGATGATGACATTGCAGAATCACGTGAGGCAACAGCCAGGCGTGGCGATGATGACCTTGCAAAACGCCATGAGGCCTCAGCCAGGTCAATCGATGCTTCTTCGAGACCCTGTGAAAATGGAATCTGGTGATCAATTTGGTCATTCTTTCTCGCGTTCGGAGACATTCCCCTCGACATCATCCTCTGCTGGCTACGAGGGTGTTGAAAGTGAGTTTGTGTGATCTTTTGATCTCCCAGAGGCGTATCTAAATTGACGACTCTCCTTTCTCCTGTCATATCCTACTGAAATGACGTGTCCATTTTTTTTTAGAAGTCTTGTCCACTAGTAACTAAGGCGATTGTCCTCCTGAACCTGTGTAAGTAGATGATGTAGTCGGATAGGTTTGTTCAAACCTTTTCATGTTGGAAGAGTTCCACGATGTCCTTGTCATCAAAGCGTGTATCCTAATGGAGCACGGTACTGATCTAACTTCGCATGTAATCAGTTCAAGCGGATGAAGATGTGATGTTGGCGGGAGCACATCAGGAATACAAAGCCGGTAATTACAAGAATGCATTACAGCATTGCTTGGTGGTCCATAACAAGAACCCTCAACGCACGGATGCTTTGCTGTTATTGGGAGCTATTTACTATCAGGTACTCTACCTTTCACTCATTGGTGTCATTGGATGATTCTCATATGAAGCCTGCCGGTCGCACGGCTAGTATCTCGCAATTCGGTACATAGTATGAGTTTGAGGTCTCCTAGTTGCCTTTACTGTTATCAATCCAAGTCTTGATACCCTCAGTATTGACGAATTTGTGCTTCACCAGCTACACGATTTCGATATGTGCATTGCAAAGAATGAAGAAGCCATACGGATCGAACCTCAATTTGCTGAGTGTTACGGCAACATGGCGAATGCGTTGAAGGTGCTTTTCTTTGTCGTTGTCACCATTCTGCTGTGATTTGGCTGTGTTTTGCTTACCATATCTTTGTTATCATCACCTTTAGACGCTTATTAAGCAGTGACATGTTGGTAACATTGCATATATCCTGACGTATGGTTTGTCTTATTTTATGCAGGAGAAGGGTAACATTGATCTTGCAATTCAATACTATTCAGTTGCAATTGAGGTACTCTTCATCTCCAGGCTTAACTTAGTTTTAATGATCGAAATATTTGCACCTCGCAGATAATTATTTTTTTGATATCAAATGTTAACACATTTAACACGTGGGGATAGAAAATCCACCGATCGTCCAATTTTCATTCTAGGGTGCTTGTCGAAACTTTATTTCTTGTAGCAAGAGATTCTCACGAATCGCACGATACCCATGAACTCTATCATGTTGAAGTGCCATTTGCAGGGTGTTGTGAATAAGCTACTTGGGTTCTCGTGATCGTATTGTAACAGTAGGTGCATAAGTCATTCACGTTCCTATGGTTGTTTTGAAACAGTTGAAACCCAATTTTTGTGATGCATGGTCGAATTTAGCAAGTGCTTATATGAGGAAGGGAAGGCTGCAAGAAGCTGCTGAGTGCTGTCAACATGCTCTCACACTGAACCCGCGGCTGGTGAGATTTCGGAACAATACTGTGATGGTCATTTTGGAACAATATTGTCATTGTTAGATGTTGATATACCTAGTAAAGTTTTGTTTTGCTCTGTGTTGTGGTGTTTTTTCCTGGCTGTGGCAGTACATTTTTAATTATTTGCCGAATGTAAAGCTGAGTCAAATCCTTCCACATGTGGATCGATTTTATCTCTTTCTTTAATCGAAGTACTGCCATCAGGCCCTTTAATAGGGCGTATGCCTGTCACATATACAATGCGGCTGACACTTTCGTTTTTGACTTAGGTTGATGCCCACAGCAACTTGGGAAATCTTTTAAAGGCTCAAGGCCTAACTCATCATGTGATTCTCTAATCTTTGTCTAGTATATTCCAGCTGTTAGTAGATTACTTTTCAATCCATTGATTGGCTCCAGAAAGTTTCTATGTCTGTTTTTCAAGTGAAACAAATCCGTGGAGTTGTGTCCTGTTAATTGTGAACACTTAAGAATCTTCTTCTTAACTTTACTGCATATTTCACTTCTCATTTAATGTATAAATTAATATGCTTCCTACTGTTCCAGGCATATCTTTGCTATGTGGAGGCTATTCGACTCCAACCTACATTTGCTATTGCATGGTCAAATCTCGCGGGCTTGCTTATGGAGGCAGGAGAACTGCAGAAAGCTTTAGCATATTACAAGGTTTGTTTACAACCCTACAACCGTAAGTCCAGGTTATGTCTGGCATCCCCTTTTCCGAGGTGATTGGATTTCAAGTTTTCAACCCGGGACTCATCGAAGCAGAAGAACAGCAGTTGCCATTTTATTAGTTCGTATCTCAGGTTTTGCTCAATTGCTACCGAATTAACATAAACCTGTGTAAACCTACCTCTACGTTGAAGTCTTTTCTCGCAGCCCACTTTTGATCAGTCTAGGGTTTGGGAGATGTTGAAACCCGTCGGAACCAATCTTTCCAAGTCGGATTGGCATTGCGTCGATATATATGTACACTATCCATTGATTTCCAAGTTTAAATTTTTTATTGCTTCGTACAGTTGGTTGATGTGGGCTTTTAACGCACTCGAATTTTAATTCTCTACTCTAAGAATCTCGAGTAGAATGTAGAGACACTGAATCTAAACCTGATCGTAGATAATTTTGATTGGCGATAACTGCGTGTAGTATATAAAACATTCAATTTTCAAGCTCAATTCTACAGGTGTATATCCAATTATTAGCTTTTTTCCATTTGAAAGGAATGTTCATAACAGGTGGGACGTTCATTTCGACCTAAATTTTGGATCGAGTGTTTCGCTTAGACGTTAACCATGGTCTGTGAGTAGCAAAAATTACACTTGTGGCGAGTAATCTAAAAAGCAGATGTTTTGAGATTTATGTTATTGGAAAGTACTTCGGTTATTGTGACAGAAATTTAGTGACTAGGCTTGAGTGATGCTTATGCTCGTCGATTTCATTCTGAACCATCTGGCATAGATAATGGATGGGTGGAAGTGTATTCAATGGCAATATCATCGTTTTAGAGTTAATGGAAACAGTAGTTGATTCTGTACTGGAAGTTTGCAATATATCTTTGAACTCGACTTTGTTAATGAGGTGTGTTTTTGTTAAATAGGAAGCCATCCGTCTGAAGCCTAATTTTGCTGATGCCCATCTCAACCTTGGGAATGTGTTGAAGGTATCCTATCATTTATTAAGACTTATCGTGCTGGATGTTCTGTGTAGTTACTTGTTTTTTTGTTCATTTTAAGTTCGATTTTTGAAGTCTTTTATATTTTTTTGTTCCAGGCTTAAATACTTGTCGCTTTCCTTTCAGTCTTGTTGCGAATTGGATAGAGTTATATACTTCAGATACAATCATAAGGGTTGCAAAGAACAACGTGCTATGTAATGGATTTATGGACGAAACTTACTATGCCCTTCTCATGTAGGCAATTGGTAGGCATCAGGAGGCAATCTCATGTTACAATCGATCCATCCAGCTGCGACCAGATTACGCAATTGCATATGGTAAGAATGAAAACCATGGGACTTAATGAGTGTTCTGGTAATCGATGTCGACAAGGCCTTACTCCTTACTTGAAGAAAAATCCGCGAGTCGGGAGTAAGCGCCGTTATTACGAGAGGCTTTCAACTCTTCGGTGTGGTTTGTGCATGACGATCATTTAATATCGAAATCGAAACTGTGCATGTTGTGCCGGCTTAGGCGTGCCTAATCTAGTACAACATGCACGCGGCACACACATTGGTTTTCCTCGGGGCACGCATTTGTACAGCATTGGCTTTGCATACATTTGTTGTGTTGGTTTTGGTATTTGACCTGACTGACACAACATGAGCATTCCGGGCTTCACGTACTTGCAATTTTATGCCTCAATTTTTCAGAAAATACTGTGGAAGAATCCCCGATTTTAAGTTAACTTACAAAGTATGCCTGCATTCTGGATCTTTTACATGATCATTTGCGTGGTTTGTCAAATCCTGAAATTTGATGATTGTTAATTGGGTGCTGACTTCAGAAGTAATTCACCCTCCAGTTTGTGAGTTGTGGAACTGCCAAGATAGACATCAACATCAACAGGAGCATGGAATTCAAGACCTAGTTATTTTAAGAATTTGTTCACGAGAATGGGCTGGTTGGATGATTTTGGTTCTTGTGGTGGGGAGCTTTCATTTGGTTGATGGACCTTTAGCTGTGTCTGACAGTCTGCCATTTGCGTGGTCTGTGGGTTGTCTTTCTTTATATATAGTTCCCCTGATGGCGCCAGCTCAAGACAAAGTCATGGGACTTCCAACCCCTCTTATTACGAGGATAGAATTTGAAGAGAATTTGATGGTCCATATAGCAATATCATCTTTCTTATTCAGTTGCTCTATGAGAAAAGCTCAACGCTACGGTGACTTAATGTCGTCTTGAAGTCTTTGTAACATCCATACGACCTCTACCTTTGTGGGACTGCCATTTTTTCAACTTGTGCTTCTCATAAGTAAAACTTTACCGTGTTGCTGCTCCGAACTACTGTCTTGAGTAAGAACTGCACGCGGCACTACTTTGTGGGAGACGCACAGGTGCAGCAGTTTGTGGTTGGTGGTGATGGAAATAATCTAAATGTCTAAACCACCTCGACATCACTCTCAAGTTGGAAAGACCTTATCAGAGCCTTTGGTGGCATCTAGAGGTGTAGGTCACGGGATATGCTGCATACATAGCTTGGTTCTGATTTTGGGTGCAGGGAATCTTGCAAGCGTGTACTACGAGCAAGGGCTTCTTGATTATGCCATTCTCTACTACAAGCAAGCTCTTCTACTTGATTCCTCTTTCATAGAGGCTTACAATAACTTGGTATGTAGTTCCGTGTTATTTGTATCTTTTTCCATGGAATGTGGTTCTAAAAGCTGAAAGATATTGAATTCATGAATAGTTTCGTACGTGTATTTAAAATCTTTAGATTTGAGTTCGTGTCTGGAGTTACCTTGCTTCTGATGTCAGTTGTGGGCTTTACTCTGTGCAGGGTAACGCGTTAAAGGATGCAGGGCGAGTGGAGGAATCAATTTCGTGCTACGAGGTAATGCCGAGAATTTCATTCTCAGTGCATTGTTCTTGTTATAACTACGCGGCACCTGTGCCTTCCTCATATAGATGTCCTTGAACTTCTTATGATGTGTATCGTCATTGCTTACAGAATTGCCTTCAACTTCAGAATAATCATCCGCAGGCGCTTACAAATCTTGGTAATATTTATATGGAGTGGTAAGTCTCAGTTTTGAGTGATAATGTAGGATAAATAGGAGACGGATGCTCATTTTTTATGCTAATTAGATTGTACCGATCAGTGGTTATTTGACAACTGAGGCTTTTTGTAAACTTTTAGAAATGCTTTGTTGAATTCGATATGGTTCCCTCTTGTGACTGGAAATTCCTAAATCGTTCTTTTCATGTCTAATGCGCTGCAGGAACATGATAAGTACCGCAGCAACATTTTATAAAGCAACGCTGAGCGTTACAACTGGTCTCTCTGCTCCTTACAGCAATCTGGCTACGATATACAAGCAACAGGTTCTTATTCAGTCGGCTGTTTGTTCTATTAGATTCACTTTAAGTTAAGTAGCAAGTTTGTTAGGTTATGTCACATAAGTACAAAACAATTAAGTAGCAATTATGTCAAGTTAAGTAACATTTATTTATTTACTTTTTAGCTTTTATTTATTTCTTATAAACCTCAAATCCTGAAAACCTGCAAAATATTGAGAATTTGTTTTTTCAATTTCTGACCATCATCTTATTGTGCCTGGACTGAATATTACGTTTCTCACTTTTTTTTTTTTTTTTTTTTTTTTTTTTTTTTATAAATTTATTGTACCTGAACAGGGCAATTATGCAGATGCTATTGCTTGTTACAATGAGGTCATGAGGGTAGATCCCATGGCTGCGGATGGGCTGGTGAACCGAGGAAATACGCTGAAAGAGATTGGTCGGGTCAGCGAGGCCATTCAGGATTATATCCGTGCTGTAGCCATACGGCCTACGATGGCGGAGGCACATGCGAATCTTGCCTCCGCGTACAAGGACAGGTTGATACTGTGCCTAATTTGTGCGAGTTGCCTGTGGCTTGTGATTTTGTGCGTTTAGTTTGAATCTCCGTCTGTTTTGTCATGCTGTAGTGAAAACATCCTCAGAATATGAGCGGTACTTGTGTATTGGTTTGCTCCTCTTATTTATGGTTATTCCTTTGATGATTGAGCAGTGGGCATGTGGAAGCTGCTATTAAAAGCTACAAGCAGGCACTATTCCTCCGTGCAGACTTTCCAGAGGCAACTTGCAACTTGCTTCACACCCTTCAGGTATGCTTGAATGTAATTCTTAGTAATGTGGTTACATACTGAAGTACTTTTATTTGTTTAAATGAGAAGAAGCTTGCCGTATAATGTGATAATTGACTCCTTAAGAATCCCTCTTACTATTCTTTCTTTTGTGACCATTTGAACTGCCATCAAGAACTTAAATGATCAAAATGTGTTGCAGTGTGTGTGCGACTGGGAGGACCGTGATAAGAAGTTCACTGAAATTGAGGCTGTTGTACGACGACAGATCAAGGTGTGTGTTATGAATTTCATCATCGCTTTCAGACTGAGGACTCATGGCTTTACGTACCGATTAGTTCTGAATCTTGAATTAGTTCGTGTGGACTCTTTCTGATAAAATCGAAATTGTTATGTGAGCATATAGAGCAATAATTTGTCTAATTTATTTGGTTGTGAAAGATGAAGCAGGTCATAAATCCCCTAAATTTGTAAGGGTTGTGTTCAGAGGCCTGAGTCCATCTTTTGAAGGACAGATTGCTTATTGTGACACCTGCATACATATTTGCAAGCATTGGGTTAGTTTTATGTTGTTTCGTTACTTGAAAGTAGGTCCAAGTGGATTTGCATGCGTGGAGGAGATGCTGCGCTGACATTCAATTGTATTTTGCGTGGTTGGTGGTGCAGATGCGACTCCTACCAAGTGTTCAGCCCTTCCATGCGATTGCGTACCCGATTGATCCAATGCTTGCCTTGGAGATCAGGTATGTTGTGCCTGGATTTTGATTCAATATTATTTTTACAAACATGACGATTCCATCTTTGTTGTCCCATAGGTGCGAATTACAAAGTTTTTCTTCGTCTGTAGTGAATTTTTCGGTCGTTCAGTTCTGAACTCGCTGTTGTACCTATTTTTGCAGCCAAGTTCTGTTGCCTTGGTGGCATTTATTTATTGTAAAGGGTTATGTAGAGGAAACACTGAAAGTAATAGATCAGGTTTCTTTGTGATTGTGTCGAGGTTCAATTGGGATTTATGGTGAATGAGTTTATGCTCATCTAGACAATTTTGGGTCCGGTTGCAGCCGAAAATATGCAGAACATTGCTCGTTGATAGCATCAAGATACGGTGTACAGTCATTTTCTCACCCAGTTGCTATTCCGGTGAAAAGTGGAGGTGGCAGTGGTCGCCTCCGGATTGGGTAAGGATCTTTCCTGAGAAATATTGAAGTTGTGTTCCGAATGTTAATACTGGACACGGTTTCGCTATATTTATTTTCTTGGAAATGTTTTATCGTTTTCATACAATTTCAAACTTATGTCTCTCACTCTTGATGTGGCAGATATGTGAGTAGTGACTTTGGAAACCATCCTCTGTCACATCTCATGGGTTCTGTATTTGGGATGCACAATCGTGAGCATGTGGAGGTGAGTAACAATAGACCAGCCTTTATTTAATTCTCTCATTCTGGAGCTCTTGTATGAAACTAGGATTACTGATTTGCTGCTGCGACTTATGGCATCTATGTGCTAGCTATACAGGAGGAAACGATATGTTCTATTTTCACTGGGTGTTTATCCATCATATTTCTACCAATCGTGGTGTAGATTTCTGATTTGATGCGCATTTCAGGTATTCTGCTATGCTCTGAGCCCAAGTGATGGGAGCGAGTGGAGGCAGAGGATTTCTGTCGAAGCTGAACATTTTACAGATGTTTCTGCAATGGCGTCTGATGCCATTGCCCAACTGATTGATAATAACCAGATTCAAATTCTCATCAATCTCAACGGTTACACAAAGGTATGTCCACTAAACTGAGAACCATTGACATGATGAGTTTCTTGCTGATGCTATTGCGTGAGCTTTTCGAGATCTCTGATGAGTTCTTACACTAACCTTTTTAGTTTGCTTTGCGTTCTTTCAGTAGTACAATGTCTATGTGAGTTTTCACTAACCGCATGCTCACGTGTTTTAGGGAGCCAGAAATGAGATTTTTGCAATGAGACCAGCTCCGATCCAGGTGTCATATATGGGGTTTCCCGGAACTACTGGCGCAGATTACATCGATTATCTAGTAACTGACGAAGTGCGCACTCTATTCGCTTCTGTTGCAAATGAAGTGTTCAATTTATTCTGACATGTTTGGGTTTTTTTTTTTTTTTTTTTTTTTTGCTCGGTATGAGATTAGGGCATATTGATTAATTAGAGGGATTCTCTTTACAAGGTGCATTCGTTCTTTGTTTTGTTTGTAGCTTGTTTCCCCACTCGAATATGCTCACATCTATTCGGAGAAAATCGTTCACCTACCACATTGTTACTTCGTCAACGACTATAAGCAGGTTGGTTGGACCCTTCGACACACTACTTTCACTATTTTTGTCAACAAGGTATTTAGGTTATAGTTTATAGTGCCATGATATTCTGAGCTGGAATGTAGGGGGTTGTCATCACATTTTCTCATGAGATGCTGGTTGTGGTTGTGAACTATGCAGCGCAACCGTGATGTTTTGGATCCTTCCATTCATATGAAGCGTTCGGATTATGGCTTACCTGAAGACAAGTTTCTGTTTGCGTGTTTTAATCAGTTGTACAAGATGGATCCCGAAATTTTTTCCACATGGTACGTATTTTAATGTGCCTCCTGTATTACAAACTGAATTTAATCTGAATTAAACCCCATCACCTAAAGCTCTAAATCGGTCCACTTAAGGCTCTTACTCTTCATGAAAGGAACTTATCTATCACTAGTTAACATAATAATTATATCAACGACAATTGACATTTATAAAGAAATAAATAACGTGTGCTTTCGTGAGGTAAAAGGATCATTTGTGTTAATTTTATGTGGCTACTACGGTTCATTTGTGCTCCTATGTGCCACATTTTCAGCTCTCAAATGTGAAAAAAAATGGATATCAGTGATGGCCACGTTTGTGGAGAGCTTTTGGAAATCGAAATGTGAGTGGAAAGTTTGATTCGCAGTTTTACTTCACGGTTGTAAGAGCCTAATGAACGAATTAATGTGAATGGTTGCAAAACTTTGAGGACTTATACTTGTCGGTCAATGGCTGCGTAAGACAATCTGCCGGATTCAGGGTTTCTTACCCACTTGTCACGTGCTTGAGAATGAAATTCGATTGTCCTGTAAACATATATATTCTGTATGTGCACTTATTGTTTATGATTTCTGCATGTACTCATCGAAAATATCCTTCAATGTTCAGGTGCCGAATCTTAAAACGTGTCCCTAATAGTGCCTTGTGGCTTCTGCGTTTTCCGGCTGCTGGAGAAACCCGCCTTAAAGCCTGTAAGTCGCTGTGCTATCCATAAACCTCTTACAACTGCCTCTTTGTGCGTCATTAATTTTTACATAAAATTCATTGTTCTGTGTAGCGTGTGTTAAGGACGTAATGCCTTTATTTTACACTATTCTGCAGATGTTTCAGTCTAAACCTTGTCTGTATTGATCTCAGTTGTGTCCTTGGGAATAGCACTTGAGGTTTTAATACGTTGCCCTCCTATTGTAGTTGCAATTGCACAAGGAGTGAGACCCGATCAGATTATTTTTACTGATGTGGCTGCGAAGAATGAGCACATCAGACGAAGTGGCCTTGCCGACCTTTTTCTGGACTCGTATGTGGCAATTCGCATAATTATTTTCATGTTCTTTGCTCTGGAATGTGCCGTTCTGCACTGCACTTTCTTCGCGCTATCATTTCTAGTGAGCAAACAGTATTCATAAAAATTCTCCAGGCATTTGTTTTGTAGTAACATTCAGAACGTCTTAAACTGTTGCAGACCACTTTGCAATGCTCATACGACTGGAACAGATGTTCTGTGGGCTGGACTGCCTATGGTTACGCTTCCACTTGAAAAGATGGCAACACGAGTAGCTATGTCTCTGTGTTATGCAGCTGGTTTTGGTGAAGAGATGGTCGTGAGCAGGTATTGTTTTTTGCAACTTTAGCAGATGAAATCTGATTTCCAGCACCGTCAGTTTTCAATTTTGTGTTTCGTTAATGAACATGTTGGGTATGTGCAGTATGCAAGAATATGAAGAGAGAGCAGTGATGCTGGCTACAACACCTGCCATTCTGAAGACCTTGACCGCAAATCTTCGAGCATCCCGACTTTCCTCTCCCTTGTTTGACACCATTCGATGGGTAAAAATAAAACTAGGTTTCTATGTTTTGTATTGAAAGTTGATATGAAGGTTCAGTCTGATGTTCATGGGGTGAGTGCGATTATTGCATCAGCTTACTCTACATTTATTGGTTTTATTTCTCAGAAGTTGAGCATCATGGTCAGCATCGTAACTGATGTGCAGGTTCGCAATTTTGAGAGGTCGTTTTTCAAGATGTGGAACTTATACTGCAGTGGCGCACACCCACAACCATTCAAAGTTTTCGAGGATGATGTGCAATTTCCAAATAACCAATAACAGTGAATCATGTTGGAAAGTCCTGTTAGATATTGATCAGACATGGGATTGTCTTATTTTTTTTAGCGTTGGAGCTAGGTCAAGTCGCATATAGTTTAGGACTTAAATGCCAGTGTCTTAATACCTACGTGACACTGAATTTCTGACTTCTATAACGTGGGTTGTTTGTGCAAGCTCTGGTTGATGATTTCCGAATTGCAGTTGTTCGGGAAGTGTTGGTTTAGTTTCAAGTTCTGTGCATCTCACAGTAGCTCGATATTAGATGGAAATTTTAAGTTGTACATACAACTGTGAGGAATTATATAGCTCATGACTTGGAACTATTCGAAGTGCGAGTTTACAATGGTGCATGCATGTGCCTTGTATACCATTCAAGTATGAACCTCGAGTTTTAAGTTCTCTTCTTGACTCTCATAATAGTCAAGCCGAAGTGCACTACGATGTGCACAATTTTTTTTCGCTTTTTCAATGGTGCTTATTATGTTTTCATACTATTCCTTTTCTATAATGGTCGCAAGAGCTATTTATACCCACGCTTTTCTTATGAAGTTGTGTCATTTAGTATTGCTTGAATCTTCAGTGGAGAGCGCCTGATTCAGGTTGCGACATTCCTTTTATACTGTTTTACATACTTCCGGAGTTTGAATTTGTGCTGTAGGGAAAAGTAGCAAGCTTCACTAACCATCTCTTCCTGCCTGAAGTTGCAGTTAGGCTTCCCTGAACCTTTCCGATGATCTCACGTTATTTTTTAATTCAAAGAGTGAAACTGAAACCTTAAGTCGTAGCGATTAAGCTTTTGTGTATCTTGTCCTCCCAGTCAGCAGGACTATTCATCGGCGGAGACGATCAGTATGCAGTGCTCGAGAGTACCTGCTACCAGTAGTCGCTAACCTCTCAAAAACATTATGCACTAATATTCCACAATGATCCCGTACGCATTCCCAACATTTTGGGGAGAGAACGGGCTTTTTACATTAGCCACCTTGATTGCGGTGCTTCATCCTGCAATGTTGTGTGTACGGCTGCCTTGTGATTATGCTTGTCGAGGAAGCCATCTGCTCCTTTCCGTAACCTGCAGAAATTTTTTCTTGTCAGAGGCTACATCATCTGAAGTAATCTGAACCAAAGGTTTCCTCGACAGGCACAATAATTTCGGATCACGATTGGTACGGCCACTACGACTCTTTTGTGAAACGAGAATAGGGCACATTCTCGGACATGGGGTCGAGAATACAGCTTCAGGGCTTCTATCACCACTGCGGAAAATGCGAATTGTTCCGCACCTCTGTTCATGAGTCAAGGTTCTCATAAACATTCTTAGTGAGCACTCCGTTTTATGTTTCCAAAATATTTCTAGCTCACTCGCACGTCGTGTCGAACTTAGTTCCTACTGTGGGCACACAGTGGAGGAACGGGAGACTCTTTGCTCCGGAGGTGACAGCTGATTAAACCTTGGGGAAGAGAATGTGGGATCGGCAGTTACAGAACCCAACATATTCGCTTACGACTGTTTGTGGATGCTCCCTGGGCATAGTTAGCGGCTCGTGATGCGTGCATGAGGGATGTCCTAGGTGCTCAGAGGAGAAGTCATTCCCCACTGTCCCCAGTGGAGTTTTGCCAATCAAGATGGAGCCGCAGGTTCCTGGATGGCAGCCGATGACACACTCTTGGACCCCCCCCCCCCCCACCACCTCATACGCATTGGGCTTCTTGGATGATGATAGTGAAATAGAAGTGCTCACCCAGTATTCATTTGTGTGATAAAACCCCAATCTATCCATAACAGAAGAAATACTAGAAGAAATTCATTGTGAATGATACATTGATTTCATAAATAGATTCAAACACAAGTACGGCCTCCCTCTATCACGTAAATAGTAAATTAAACAAATAAGTAAATAAGGCCTACTGCAACAAGAAGGATTTTTAAACTTCAAATTCAGTGAAATTGAACAATGCAGGTTTGCTTGCATTGTGCCCATGTTAATATAAGAAAAAAATCATATGGTTTCAATGACTTAAAACAAGGAACTCTCTGGAGGGAGGGGGGGGGTGCAGGGTGTGAGAAAAATAAAAGAAAAACTTTTCACCTCTAAAATTGGTATATCATATTAGTGTATCATGATAACATGCAAAGTTATAAATAAATTCATAATGTTTTTCACGAATAAAATTGATGATTATGAGACCTTCAATTTATTACCATTAAAAAAAAATTTGTACATCTCCCAAACACTTCTTACTCAGCCTATCATCATTGGTACAATTATGCACTAACCACTTCATTTCATAATCCACATGTTTATCAACGTGAAAATAACGCATGATTGATCACTTCATCCAATGACAAAGTTCAAAAAAATTTAACATCAATCTCCTCAAATCCGTCACTCTTGTTTAATTTTAAGCTGCACCGTTTTGAGGTTTCTTTCACATTCACACCAACGAATATCGTCTTCTAATTCATTCATCACACAATCATGGATGAATTGTACCGCCATCCATGTAAACCACTGCCCTAGTCACGGTCCCATTCTTCCCACAGCAACCCATTTCCGCGCACGGAAGTAGATGCACCACCACTGCCCGTGGAAATCAGAACACTTGCGCCTCTGAGGCGTTGCTTAATGGAGACGAGCGCTGATGCCCGCTGGTCTGGTGCGCACGCAGCCTCCGCGTTTCCTGTATGCATGCCTCCTTTCTTTCCCCCTTCTCCCTTCCGATCCTGCGCTTGCTACAGCGTTCTTCTTCCTCTCCGCTTCAGTCGCTGAACGGTGGACGTGTTTTCTTTCAGTTGTAGGAAGCCTCGGTTTTAGCTGATTTCGCAAGGAAACCTAGCTTACCTGCAGCATTATGAACCATTGCGGAAATTGGTGTAGCGGAGCAGTGTGGGTGCAATCTGTTAGGGTTGACGCTTGGTCGAGTTCGCTGGTTGCGTTGAGAAAGCTGTAATTTTTTCAACAATACTTCGAAGGTGATCTGATTCCAGGGGGGAGTGTGTTTATTTATTTATTTTGATTTATTTTAGTAGAGGGGATTGTAGACCTGTTCGCTATGGGGAACCCGAGCGGAAGCACGATGCATGAGCCGAAAAACATTCTCATCACGGGCGCTGCTGGGTTCATCGCCTCCCATGTCGCCAACCGGTTGATCCGAAATTACCCACATTACAAGATCGTGGTGCTGGACAAGCTCGACTATTGCTCGAATTTGAAGAATCTGTTTCCTTCCAAGGGCTCCAAGAACTTCAAGTTTGTCAAGGGCGACATCGCCAGTGCAGATCTGGTGAACTTTCTGCTGATCACTGAGGGGATCGACACCATCATGCACTTCGCCGCGCAGACGCACGTAGACAACTCGTTCGGCAACAGCTTTGAGTTTACGAAGAACAACATTTACGGGACACACGTGCTGCTGGAGGCGTGCAAAGTGACGGGCCAGATCAAGAGGTTCATCCATGTGAGCACGGACGAGGTGTATGGGGAGACGGAAGTGGAGGCCATTGTGGGCAACCATGAGGCGTCACAGCTGCTGCCCACGAACCCATATTCTGCAACGAAGGCGGGTGCGGAGATGTTGGTGATGGCGTACGCGAAGAGCTACGGCCTGCCCTGCATCACGACCCGGGGGAACAACGTGTACGGGCCGAACCAGTTTCCGGAGAAGCTGATTCCGAAGTTCATCCTGCTGGCAATGCAAGGGAAGGCGCTGCCGATCCACGGCGATGGCTCCAACGTGCGGAGCTACCTTTACTGCGAGGACGTAGCAGAGGCGTTCGAGTGCGTGCTCCACAAGGGCGAGGTGGGTCACGTGTACAACATCGGGACGAAGAAGGAGAGGCGGGTGATCGATGTGGCGAAGGATGTCTGCGAACTGTTCAACCTGGACTACAAGAAGTCGATCAAGATGGTGGATAATCGGCCGTTCAACGACCAGCGTTATTTTCTGGACGACAAGAAGCTGATTGCGCTGGGATGGCAGGAGAGGACCAGCTGGGCGGAAGGACTGCGGAAGACGAAGGATTGGTACATGAGCAATCCGGACTGGTGGGGCGATGTATCTGGCGCTTTGGTGCCGCATCCCCGAGCGTTGACGATGCCTGGGTTGGAAAAACTGGCTGAGATGCAGAGGGGAGAGTCTTTGGGTCAGTCCGACGATGCTGCCGATCTTGTAGAGGAGAGTGGGTCAGCGTTGTCGAATGGGTGGGGACCGGGTTTGGTGAAAAGTGTGGTTTCCAAGGTAGTGTCTCCAGTGAAGCATGCTTCGAGAGATCCGAGTCTGAAGTTTTTGTTATACGGGCGGACTGGTTGGCTGGGTGGATTGCTGGGGAAAATGTGTGAGGAACGGGGGATCGCTTACAAGTATGGCTCAGGACGATTGGAAAACAGGAGCTCGCTGGAGGCGGACATAGCCGCAGTAAAGCCGACGCATGTTTTTAATGCAGCTGGGGTGACTGGGCGGCCAAATGTTGATTGGTGCGAGAGCCACAAGGTGGAGACGATCCGGGCGAACGTTGTTGGTACGTTGACCCTGGCAGACGTGTGCAAGCAGAATGGGTTGCTGCTGATGAATTATGCGACGGGTTGCATATTCGAGTACGATGAGAAGCACCCACTGGGTAGCGGGGTGGGATTCAAGGAGGAGGACACGCCAAACTTCGCAGGTTCTTACTACTCGAAGACAAAGGCCATGGTGGAGGATTTGCTGAAGGAGTTCGATAACGTGTGCACATTGCGGGTGCGGATGCCGATTTCATCAGACTTGCAGAACCCTCGCAACTTCATTTCCAAGATCGTTCGTTACCAGAAGATAGTGAACATTCCGAACAGCATGACAATACTGGACGAGCTGCTGCCGATATCGATCGAGATGGCGAAGAGGAACTTGACAGGGATCTGGAACTTCACAAACCCAGGTGTGGTGAGCCACAATGAGATCATGGATATGTACAAGGAGTACATTGATCCGTCGCTGACGTGGGAGAACTTCACGCTGGAGGAGCAAGCGAAGGTAATTGTGGCGGCGCGGAGCAACAACGAGATGGATGCTTCGAAGCTGTTATCAGAGTTTCCAGAGATGCTGGGGATAAAGGAGTCATTGAAGAAGTTTGTGTTCGAGCCCAATAGGAAAACTGTCGCCAAGTAGGCTGTTTTGAGAGTTTGAACGTAACGGTGGCCTTGGTCTTGTTACTCAGAGCAGATTTGTGGAATTTCTCAAGCACTGTTAGAGTTGCTTGATTTTGAGCTGCACATTTATTGACTTTCGTGATACAGGTGGCCACGGAGTTGCTGTAGGTTTCGTTTTAGTCCAAAGAACATTAATGGAAATTTACGGAATCCTGGTTTAGTTTGGGGATATTTTTGATTGTAGGTGATTCTTTAAATAAGGCACATGTGGGTGTAAAGAATTGTTTGCGCAATAAATATGAGTCTCGGACATTTCCTAGCTTCCCTCGTATATTTGAGCATGAATTGTGTATTTTGAATGTACACTGTACTGTGGGACGTTCTGCACTAGTCCACAGGACCGTACATTCATGACTTGTGTATTATGGTTGGGTGGTGTCCGTCCGTCTCTGCCTGCCTGGCATGACCATGCTAGGTGTTGCGGAATGCTAGCAGCAGAGGATTACATTTCTCGAGAGTGCCAACCAGCAGTAGATGAGCAGTTTTCTCAGATGAAAATCCTATTTGAGGCTGCTAACGCAGTTCGGGTCTGCAAGTTGGAGCAAGCGTTGCTACCGAATTTAAAATCTACAAAAAATGAAGACTTTGCGGGATTTTGTTCCTGTGTTTTGACGGGTCAAAATCAGGAACGTACACACGAGCAGAAGGGGAGAGTCTTTCTTCATTAGACATCAGCACTTCGATTCCTTCAGAACTCGATCTGTCAATGTACAACCTGTCCATACACAGATTGTGTTCAATATCTATTACTTCCTGGCTTTTATTTTGTCAGGTCAATTATTTCTTTCTTGCAACTAATGTTACACTCAGGCCTTAAACTGGTTTTGGTTGTCTGCAACTGTGCCACCAAACAGATATCTTAGAGATGCATAGGAATGTCCATACTTCTCAAAGCACACTGTCAGGCCGAAACACCTCAATCCTTTCTCATGGCTGCTGACATAGATAGACATAACGTAACCAATGCCAGGGTTAAACACTTGGAGAGCTCAAAAGCATTCCAATGAAAATGGACAGAAGAGAAGCATCCAGCCCAGCCACTTGTTAACAACTGCAATCCTTTCAGGGATGTGAAGTGATTGCCGAGGTTTTGAATCTTAATTCAAAAGTTAAAGAGAAAAAACACCCGCGGGTACAAACAATAATTGGATTCTCTACACCTTGCATCATACGCTAAGTCTCTACCATGGCCTTCGCTTTAGAGGCTGATGTTGGAAGCAATGTCTTTGCCCACTTTCCTAACAATTCTCGAAGGTCAGCGTCCATACGAGTTCCTACCCCGCCCCAAACCAACATGTGTGCGAAATCCCGCACTGAATCGCCGGTCACCTCGTGCACAGGCTTCCACCCTAATCTACTGTAATACCGCACTAATTTTCTGTGATATTCGTCGGAATCATTGATGGCAAGGAGCTCCCCTTTGTCACAAGCGCTGTCAATACCGAAGCGGACCATCAAAGCTCCCATGTAAACAGCTGCCCCAAAAATGGTCCGCCCGCTACGAGTTGCACTAGCTTTCGTCAATCGGATGCTGTCCAAATGCAGAATGTTGCCATCTATCCATGGTTTGATGAAACCATCCGCAGTGCCCAAATTCTCCCCTGTCTCAACATCTATCGCCGTCACAACGAAGAGCAGGCCAGCCGTCACTTTGATGGCCAACAACAGCCCCTTCTCCTTCGCCGCTGCAATAATCTCCTCCTGCGTGGGGAGGGAGTCCTCAACCCTATCTCCCGTCGCGCTTACCGCTCGCACCACTTTTCCCCTGCAGCAGGACCTTCTCATAGCTCCCCAATTCTGCCCACCTTGTCTAGTAAACCCCGAGATGGAATGCCTCATAATCAAATCATCTCCCAAACTTGCCGTTCGCTGCGTGAAACATACATTACAAGAGGAATTTCTAGAATTTGTGTCCAAAGTGGAGAAATTGCTACAAAGCGAGTGTACATAGCTCCCGTGAACGCAGGCTCGAGCCATGCGTGACTCGAAAACGGAGTGAAGAATTTCCTCCGTAAAGGTTTTAATAGCAAAATGACGACGCGCTAGACCTCTCCACAGCATTGCGAGACGCTTCACGTGGAGGTTTTGGAGACGACGAAGGGATGGAAGGATGAGAAGAGATGGGTTTGGTTCATCCTCACCCTCTCTCACTATTTCTGTCCATCCGAACTCTGTTCTGGAGAAAGGGGAGCATGTTGGGAAAGGGTGGTAATCCTCGTAACTCCTTCACCTCCAAGTTTAGAACTTGTTCCCAAAATATTATAATAGCTCTTACGTCTATTTTTTTATAGGGGTCTTAGTATCTAATTGATTATATTTGGTAAATTTCTTTTATGAGAAAATTCTATTAATTCTTTATTTTTCTATCTTTTAATAAAATAATTTTAAAAATAAATTATATCAATCCTTCATTATTCTAGTAGTAACTCTCTTCATGATTAAAAAAAAAAGAAAAGAAAAAAAAAAAGAAGATATTTGCTATGACACTACATCTTGCTACTTCATAAATGTCTTTGAATCTTATATAAATTCTTTAGTTGCAATCATATTTAACTTGCTAATCCTTTTATTGATAAGATTAGTTACTTTTGTATGAGCAATCTACATCTAGTCTTTTTCATTTTTTTAAGTCTTTTCTTCTTTACATATCATTTATCTTGTGTTACATGTGTTTAAGCAATTGCATCTTATATTGTGATGTAAGTCTATAAATTAATGATTAATTGGTGATGGTTGGAAAATGACTCTTAAAAGTATACATATTTGATTTATGATAGAAATTACACTTTATAAGCATGGTTGGAAAAAGCTAGTTAATAATTGTAAACATTTATGGATTATGTGAGACAAAAGTGGTTGTGGTGTTGTAATTATACCTTACAAAAGTTCCTAATAAAAATCTATAACTTAAGAATTATACCAAATCATATTTTATGAATAATTTTGTTATTATATTATTTTTTATTTTTTTCATAGTTTTATAATTGATAAAATTATTTAAAAATATATATTTGAAATAATATTTAAAAATAAATATATAATAGCAAAATTTTGAAGATTTATATTAAGTGGATTTTTTAATATAATTTTAAAGAAATATTTGATACAAACTAGTGGTTGTGATATTGTAATGTGAATAGTTTTATTATATGAAATTCAAGAAAAAATATTCAATTTAAAATAATAGATAATATTATATAATAGAAAAAAAGGAAAAGAAAAAAGAAATACATATATATATATATATATGTATAAATAAAGAAAATTTATAATAGAAAGCATACTTATCTTTCATACAATAATTTAAAAGATAGATTAAACATCTAATCAAAAAGCAATAATTTAGAAAATAACTTTAAAAAAAATTAAAAGCTTTAATATAAAAAGGCTAATAAAAAGAATATCAACTTCAAAGACTTTAAGGTATTATGTATAAAATCAATAACATTGTAAGAATATAAAATTTGGCCAACAAGATAACTATGATAGGACAAAACTTGTACATAAGTATTCAAAAGATAATATGTGTATTATAGATTTTTATTGGATAGAATACGTGTGCATTAAGATTCTTATAGTATACTTGAGTTTATAATATTGGGTGAATTTAAAAATAGGGATATATAAATAAATATGTTACAAAAAGAAATAATATGTCAAAAACTTAGTTGATAAATCCTCAAAATTTTGATCTTCTACCATCAAACTTCTCAAATTAGTCAATTTTTGGTTCTTTGACAATAGTGGTAATGCTTTTATGATGATCTTCTGTTAGAAAAGCTTCTAATATAGGTGTAGATGTTGTAGCTCCAATCATCTCTATATATTCATTTTTAATTAATATTGATGTTGCTTGTTGTGATGAAGTGAGTTGATGCATAACAAATACTACTTCTATAATTTGTTTTTGTATTTGTACTATTATATCATGCATATATGTAAATTTGGTCATTATTATACAATAGAAAAAAAAACGAAAAAACTTTTATCACTTATGGCAAGGGATAGTGAAGGATTAAAAATAAAAAAATAAAAAATATTTTAAAAAATATAAGTTTAAAAGTAAATAATTTAAAATATCTAATATGCTTATATCTTGTCAAAATAAAAAAAATAATCTACTTTTAATCAAAAAAGATAAAATTTTAATATTATAAGTTTATTCTTGTTGATTTGTTAAGGATAAGAACTTAAAGAATATAAATGAAAAAATAAAACATGTATAAAAAAGAGATGACTAAAAAATGTATGAGAAATTATATATATATATATATATATATATATATATATATACATATATTTTTAAGAAATAATTGGATTGACTTCTATCAAGTATAAAAATACTAGAGACTCTTGAAACTTCAATAGAAGCAAAAAAGGAGTTTAAAAGAGTGAAGAAGGCCTCAATCTTACCTCCATATATACTTGTTACCAAGGAACAATGTAGCAATGCTTTATAGACCAAATAACATGTCTAATTCATAAGACTGATGTGTATCTTACAAGACATGTGTCTAACTTGTAGAATAAGTTTTTGATGTTTGCACAATATAGCTAACTTACAATACAAGTGGTCAACATGTGTAACATGTAACTAACTTATTGGACCAGCTTCTAACATATTAATCACCTACAAACATGTATAAAGTCAAATTTGCATCTACAAAGGTTCTAAAAAGCTTTCCAACAAGATATTAACAATCTAACTTACTTCTTTTAAACTCTACTATTTAACTAAGTAAATATATTAGTGCATATTGATGTTTGAGATAATAAATTATATTGCTTTGTTCACCTGTAATTTTTATCAAATTATTGATAATAATATATTTTTATATTAATATTATATACACAAGTGTGTGCATATATACTTACATATATGTACACACATACATACACATACATACATACATACATAGCTACATACATAGTATTTTATTATAAATTAAAATTTGACTTTAATATTTAATTTTTTTATTTGAATTCTTTAAAATTAAATATTATATGAAAAATTAATTAATTTTTATTCTCTACATGCATAAAAAAAATATATTATTTTTATATTATATTTAAAAATTTTAAATCTGATAATTTATATTAATTTTAGAATGATAAAATTTAAAAACATGTATAATTTTTTTTACCTTATTATTATAATTTTTTTAAAATAAAAAATTTAAATAAAAATTAAGTATTTACATGATTTTTAAAAAAATTTATCTTATTTTTTATTACTTTAAATAATAAAAAATTAAAATTTTAAATTATTTAATATTATTTTTTTTATATTTTTTATTTTAAATATTTTAATTGAATCAAATTATTTACAAACTTCAATAATAAAATGGATAATATTTTTATATCTAATCATATTACAATTTATTAATCTTATATTTTTATTTATTTCTATTTTTTAATATATATATATATATATATATATATATATATAATAAATTAATAGAATTAAATATATTTTATATTGATTCTTAATAAAAAATTAAGTAATTAAGATTAAAATTATAAACATTAATTTTATTGTATGTACAAAAACAAAAGATCTGAATGTGTTTAAAAATGAGATGTAGAATGAGAGTATGATTAAGTAAAGGCAACACATAAGATTTGTATTTTGCATTAAGAGAATTAATTGGTAACATCATATTCTTTACTTTTTTACAACTTTCAATTGATATTAAGTGGAATGATGCTGCATTCATCAACCAATTTTTCTATAGATTATAATATGAGATAAAAAATTGATGCTAAATTTATAAGATCTTCAAATATTTAGTGAAGTAATTGACTTTGATATCAAGTGTGACAATAGGCTTGTTGGTCTTTGATTTGAAAGTTGTATAAGTAGCCTTCAACATTTTTATAATTCAATGGCAAGACAAATGTCTTTTCAAAACCAATATTTGAAAGTAGAAGACATATAAATTGGTGCAATATATTTTAAACCTACTATTGAGCAAGAAAAGACTTCACATTGTTAAGAATGATTGTACTTATACTGTAGAGAATCTAAGAATATTTCTTAATATCATTCAAATAAAGAACACATCTACAAAATAAAAAGCATATTTGATGAAGAAGATAATATGTTAGAAAATAGGTTTATCTAATTAAAATAGGTTTATCTAATTATGTAGCTAAAATCTTATATAATACTTAGTAAAGATGTTATTTTTTTTAGAATATTTTTATTTATTTTTATAATAGATATTTATTTAGGACCTAAAATCATAAAGTTTCTTTTTTTAGCTTCTTTTTCAGATGTAGACTTTGATGAAATATTTAAAATATCTTAAATAAAAAAAAATAAACTTATGCATGTAAATATTATAGATGGTTTTTTTTTTTTTTTTTTTTTTTACAATCAAGACTTTACAATCAAGACTAGGTACCTTCTATCTTTAATATTAAGAATCTCAATCAATTGAATCAAGAAAAAATCTGTATAAAAATAAATCTATAATGAGCATATAATCTAGTAGGCATTAAAGAGAGAAATGAATAAAAGATTGCACTTTGAACAAAGTATAGGCATTTTGAATACAATATTATGCCATTTGGACTTAAGAATATGCCTATCATTTTTTAATATCTAATACATATTATTTTAAATATTTTTTAGTTTATTTTATTTTATTTTATTTAAAAAATATTTTAATTTATTCTATAATCACAAAAGAGTATAAGCTTTATATTTATCTTCTGTTACAAAAACTTAAAGATATCTGATTATACACCAAGATTAAAAAGTATATATTTCACAAAACTTAAATTAATTTCTTAAAATATATCATTTGAAATAATAGCCTTATGATGAATTCTAATAAAATTAAAATTATTATAGAATAAAAGATTTTAAGTATAATAAAAATATCCAATAATTTCAGAAATTTTCTAATTATTATTAAAATTTTATTAAGATATATTTTTTAAATTATAATTCCACTTATATTTGACTTGTAAAGACAAACTTAAATAGAAAAAAAAAATTGAAGCAACATTTGAAGATTTTAAATCAACTTTTATTTCTATACTAATCTTATATTATATTAACTTTTCTAAAGTAATTTTTTATAGAAAAAATATTAAACTTTAAATTTAATAAAATATTATTATAAATAGAAGCAAATAACAAACTAGATCTTATAGATTTTTATTCAATTTCTTTTTCAATAGCTAAGATTAACTATGAGATCCATAAAAAAGATCATTTTGTAATTATTGATTTATTTTAAGAATAAAGCTATTATGTAGAAGGTGTTTTTAGTCTTATAATTATTTATGCAAATTACAAAAATCTCAAGTATTGTATATAAGCACGCCTTTTGAATTATTGCTAAGTCTATTGAAGCATGTCATTGTCAAGATATGAGTTCAATATTACCTATTGGCTAAAAAAATAACACAATTTATCACCTATATTTTTTAGATATTCTTATTCAATGCCAAAAGAAAGAAATTCATGTTTTTATATCAAAAAAAAAATATTTTTTTAACGCCAAAGAAATTTTATCTTTCAGCTATTAAATCAACATTAAATATTAATTCAACTTTTTAAAATCAAGTTCAATCATGTATATATCCTTAGATCTCTTTGTTCATGATTTTGGAAATAATTCTTCTAAATCTTATGATATTTATAATTTTAAATTCAAAAAAATCTACTCTATTTTGAAAGATACTTATATGTATGAGCATGTAAAATATTAATACAAGTTTTTTAAGCTTGTTATAAGTTTCCAACTATGAGACATTTTTAATACAACATAACTTTGGAGTCAATCTTAAGAGAGTTTTGGTGGCCTCAAATATAGAAGAAAATTAAATATTTTGTATAATTATGTGATATTTTTTTTCAAGGTCCGAAATTCATTGTCATCAATCTTACAAACTTCTCTAATCATTACTAGTATTAGAAAAACTTTGATTTTTTTTTTTTCTATAGATCCTATCTTGAATCTTCTAATCTCAAGTTCTTATGACTCTATATTTGTGATAGCAGATTATTTTACTAAGATGGCACATTTCATACAATATAAAAATCTATTATAGTTGAAGAAATTTCTAAATTTTTTTTTTATAATATTTATTGTAATAATAGATTGTCAAAAGATATTACATTAGATAGACAGATTCAATATGTATGAAGATTTTAAAAATTTCTTTTCAAGATATTGAATATGTACATAGAACTAACTTTGGCTTTCTATCTTTGAATTAATAGACAAATAAAACTTGTAAATTACGTAGTAAAAAAATATTCAAGATAGACCATTAATTATCATTAAAATAATAAAATAACTCTTTTGTCATTAGCAAAGCTTGCTTATAATAATTCATTTTCTTTTTCTACTCAATAATCACCAATTTGATGGTTATCATCCATAATTTGATACTGACTTTGCAAAAATTATTAATTTTGATACAAAATATTTAAAAAATTATTTATTAGAACTAAATGTAATAATAAAAGCAGAACTAAAAGAACCTCTAGAACAACAAAAGATCAATAAACATGTCTATTATAAAGAATAATTTCAATTCTACATTAGCAACAAAATATGATTATTTTTTTTACAATATTAAGATAGTTTATTCTTATGAAAAGTTAGATTATTATAAACTTAAATTATCCTTTTATTTATAAATAAATCAATTGACTTGTATATTAGCTATACTTAATAGAGCTTATAATAATCCATTATTTATTTGATGTATCTTTTTTTGAGCCATGTAAAATAATAAATATACCAAGAAGAATACAAATACCACTTCTTCCTATAGAAATAGACAATCATCAAAAATTTGAGGTACAAGAAGTTTTATATTCAAGGTTGTGCCAAAGTAGGTTGAAATATCTTGTACATTAATGTGGATATGATATTATCAAACTTAAATAGAAGCTATTTAAAAAAATTAAAAATATAGTAAAGAATTTGAATATTTTTTTTATTGACCACATCTATTAAAAATAAGATAAAAATTCAAGTAATTCTTTGCCACATAATACAACACGTTTAATGAAGATTTTATTCTATCTTTTATTATTATTTATATATATATTTTTTATTTGAAGTGCTATGGATATAAAAAATCAACAACTAATAGATTCAAATCAAGAACTATTGTTTGTTGAATTCAACGGAACGAGACATTAAAATTATTACAACTTTTGAAACAACATTATAGAAATGAAGTCCTTTAATAACAATATGTTTTTTTTGAATAGATGGTAAGATATAACACATCTAGTATTACAACTCTGGAAGAAACTTTTAATGTTTGGTGATTTTATTGGAAGTAAAAACCACTTTTCATGAAGTTTAAAATGTTTATTTGAAAAAAGTTATGAAGGCCTAAAAAATGATCAAATAATAGGATAGTCTTTCTACACTTGTAAGGACATTATTGATAATTGAGAGGACCTATTAACTATCTTCAAAAGAAATAAAGATCAAAGTATGAAAATTTTAATTTCTTACTTTTTAGACTTCTTCAACATATAATCACCACTCTTTATAGAACTTGTCTCGACAAGAAGAGATAATGTTATGGATATCATTGACTCTAATATTTACTTAAATAAGAGAAATTGGATAGAAATAAGTACAAATAAATAAATTATATAAATTTTGTAGAGAAGCTTTATAAAAGAAAATTTGACTTTATACATGTTTGTGGGTGATTGATAGGCTAAAAACTTGTGGTACAATTTAGCCATGTGACATATATAAAAAACTTGTCATATTAGATATGTATCAAAAATCCTATAGAACTTCACCACATAGCTCTAAGTTAGATAGTACATATAGAGGTAAGAATGATGTCTTCCTCACTTTTATTAACTTCTTTCTTACTTCTAGTCTAATTTCAAGAGTCTATAGTTTTTTAGTTTTCACCAATAGCCATTTCAATTTCTTCTTAAATATACATACCTTCTTATTTTGTTTTTGTTATCTTTTTTTGATATATGTCTCACTTATTTATGTACATTCTTTGAGTTTTTATTCTTAACACCATTAAAACCACTTTATTTAAGTAATTTAATATTAAACATTCTAAAAAAATATCTAATATTTAAAATGATACTTCTATTTATTTATCTATTTATTTATTCTTATATTTTTTTTTAATTTGAAGCTTTAATACCAATTTGAAATTACTATAAATTATTTATTAAAAATTTAGACATCAACCAAATACAATTGTCTAATATCTTTTATCAACATTTAGATAATAACTTTGATATATATTATTAATTATATTTATTTATTTAAAACTTTATAAATAGAAAACTATAATAACTGATATGTTAATCAATTCATATAAAATGCATTAAAAAAAATACCAAAATACCAAAACAAAATTTTAAAATTATTGGCATGTCTTTAGAAATAATTTACAATTTATAATGAATGTACAATGTTAAGCACAACATATGCTGAAAAAATTATATTTATTTCTTTTGATCTTATTTTTTGAAATATTATTTTATTGGTATCCAATGATAAAATAAAAAATCGACTAATTTCACTTAATAAAAAAATAAATTACAAAAAAATTATAATTTAAATTGAATAACATTGTAGGTTTTTTATAAATTGCTTAAAATTCCATCTTATGTCACATGTCATAAAGATATATGAAAAAAAATACTTATACAAATAAAAAGTGAATATAATTCATCTAGAAATATACATAGTTTATAATATTAATATTTATAGAACAAGCATATTAAATATAATTTACATTTATATATTGACTAAAAACTCAATTACACCACATATCAAAATGGAATTTTTTTACATAGTCTATACACATGGAATATGATTAGCAAAAAATTATCTAAATTATGACCTATCTTTAAACACATACTCTTTTCATTAACCCACTCAATGACATCACTACTTTAAAATTTAATACCAATTTATAGCTCCTAAAATAGTTGATTAAATAGATTCAAAGTACTTCTCACTTGGTTTTAAATACTTGCACATTGGTAATACTCACTTTACATAAATTTATTTAAATTCATTTATAGTAGTATATAACATTATTATATATAATAAAAATAATAAAAATGAGTAAGTGACTCAATTCTTATAATAATAATAAAATATGCTTATATAAAACATCTATATTTAATAAAAAGATGCATATATATACTCAATTGTGCAATAATTCTTAACCTATAAGATAAGCTTCTAAGGTATATAAACATCAATATGATGGTCAATAAAATTTATTGACATTGCTACAAAACCTTACAATAATAAAATATTTTGGTTTAGAAAAATTAAATTTGAAGTAAAATCTAGATAGAATAGATACATACTTTCCACCTTTACAAATTCATCCTATCTTTATAAATTCTTTTGCTATTATAGACACTTCTTAGCTACTCTATTTCTTCAAATCCTTGCAAAAAAATTAATTGCTCAAACAATCATCTTGAAAAGTGTGTTATAAAATCTTGACTATATGTATTACAGATATTACAAGTAAATTTAAATTTTTTTAGAAGTAATGTCATCCTAAATAAGAGCAAAAACAAAGAGAATTTATCAAAGATAAAAGAACACTTTAAAAGAAAAAATACAAAATACTTCAAATAAAAAATTAAAATATATATATTTTTAATTTGAAATAAAGTGTTTAGTATTACTAATGCTAATATGCATCACTAACCTTGTATTATCTTGTAATTTTAAAATAATAAATAAAATAAATCTAATTTATAACTAAATTATAGGACAAGTTAAGATTAAACTATGTATATCAATTATGATAGTAAATGCTACAAACACATTGCATAGAAACTAACATATTAAAATTTAACTTAATAAAAAATTATGATAGATAATATTTGTATATAAAGATTGATGCCAAAACAAAATCCAAGTAAATGTGGCAATTGTAGCTTTTCTAAATGCAATTCTGCTGAACTCCCTTCTACTAGAGTCTATTGATGAATTATGTTCTATAGGTTATTATCTACATGGCACATTCCTTTCTATTCCTTGCTTGTAGTCATTGCCCTAGTGCACAAAGCAAACAATATATAGGCAATAAGAAGAGGCACAAAATTTCTTTGTTTAAATATAAATTTATTCAAATGTATCTTTAAGCACTAGAGATGCTAAATATAGTAGATAGGGTGGCAGCAAAGGTGCATGGAATGTTAAGTTCAACTCTTAACTTCTACATATTCCTTCGTAGAGTACAAATGTTCTTATTTTATTCCTATCTTTGTCCTCAATTCTATTGTAGGCAACACTTCTTTCATTATTGCACCATCTTATCCACATTTGTCTTGGCAATCTTTTATCACAAGTGCAAGCATACTAAAATTTCAAACTTTATTTAGCTCCAACAAATTTGGAGTTGTCTTAAATGAACACCATTTTCAAAAACATTGTCTTTCTCTCTTTGTAAGTCTAGAGGTAGTTCTGCAATAGGTACACAAATATATATATATAAGGTTTTCAAAATAGTATTATTAGGAAATTTAATAACACTTAAACCTTGTAATTATGTGTTCTCTTTGTTATTTCATCACTCAAAGCAATTTGCAAACCCTTCTAATGTTGGACATTATTCTCCCTGTTTTGTATTAAGTAATGTAAAATACAAATTTTCTAGTATAGAACATTTATTTTTTAATGTACAACACTAATGAAGGACATGAAAGAAGGCTTAAGTACTTGTGCTTGTTAGAATTGTACAAAAGGGACAAGCTCCTATTTAAATTTCAAAAACTACCTTATGTCATCCTAGATTAAGTAAATTGTCCAATATCAAAAGGTATGATTTAAGGATGATGACCTAGATTACGGTGAAATGTCTTACACTAAGAAGGCTTGGCAATGGGTATACCTTGTTTCAAAAGGAGAGGAAGAAGAGAATATTATGATTGTCGTAATTACAATGTTGACTTCAACGTGCCTACAATAGTTCAAAACAAAATCCTTCCAGTGCATGCAGCAACTCAATCTCAACATCCTTTCTCGCTTTGCTACCGATACTGATAGTTTGGAATTTAGTTCCCACAAAAGCAGTTAGAATCAACGATTGATCAAAGTGCTCATCAGCTCGTAAGCAAGTATTAAGGCAGCCAAAATTGTTTCTCAAACCTGACATTGTCAAATTCATTAAGATGCCAACAAATGACAACTGCCCAATAGAAAGACCAAATTAATGCGCTGGAAAGTACACATGTAAAATCCAAAGTGATTCAGAAAAAATAAGGAAACATCACATCATACATAACAAAACACCAATCGTTATACTTCCGCCAAATTGTGTCCGATCAATCAAAAAACGAATCACTTTAATGAAAATCACTCCTTACACCTTCACCTGACTATCCGGTCCATTTTTCTGAACTAAAAATCCTGAATACCCAGTTCTCCAGCACATCATACGACCTGCCAGCATTGTTAACCTTAACACTCATTAATCCCCGATTAGCGGTTGCATAATCAGCGACACATACAGCCACACAAGCTGCTCTGCACAACGAGACGCCTCTGCATCTCTCTTCGATTTGGATGGCCATGCAACTACCAGATAATGTCTACCGCATGTCGTGCTCACATTGCCAAAAAAACCATCAGCACCGTCCGCAAACCACTCCACCTTAAATGTCCACTACATACATTAGATTGGAAACGAGTCATTCCTGCGTCACAGTACCGTTCCATTACCATAACGTCAACTAACGCGCTCGAAGCATCCCATTTAACTTCTTCCACGAATTACGGTCTCAAATCTGAGACGCTACACACCAATAATTAAACACTTGTATCTTTAGGACAGGTCAAACGACCCTTGCCCTTCATGGATCGCGTACAACAACCTCTTCCTCATGATCTCCTGTGAACATCACCCACACCCATTCAGTACCAACTTTACTCACCATGCCAACACGTCACAACTAAATCGATTCATCTCCACCCATAACTAACTAGGCTACACGCGTGCACCCCCAAACAATGCAACCCCGCACCAACTTCCACCACGAACATCCTAACCTTGCACGAGTACGGAGGAAGCTTCAGGTAGTTTGCACATGTCATCACACTGGGCAGGTCTTTGTCCGCCAACGTGGTCCCCAACCCTGCTAAGGCTCCCGGTGGTGTGCTACCAAGTGGCACGCCGCTACCGTCAGTCGGGTGCTGCCAACCATTCAACCACCCCTCTTAATCAGAATCCCGCTTCAACCGACAGCATTCTCATGCACACCCAATGAAATGCCCAGATCTGCTCCAATCTCGGCTCATTTGACGCACCCAAACACCCCCCCACCCCCCAACACACATACACCCCACTTGGCATGTGCACCACATCGTTCACAAAACTCAATTCCAAACCCACTTTTCGAACGATCGTAAGCTTCGGATTCAATGCTGCGAGCCCCCCGGGAGGTAGCCGCGGTGCTCCCGTCACAAACCGCAAAAATGCTCGCTGATCCTCCGGACTCAACTCGCTCATAATGTCCAACAGCTGCATCACACCAACATCCTCATGTCAACTCCCAAAACCCAGCCCTGCCTTATCCTTTCCACACACACATGCACACCCCAACCCCATGCACAACCTACCTATTTCGTAAGAGATTCGTGCAAAACCAACTACTTACGTTTCGGATAGGCGGACTAGACGCAGTATAGCCATGATCGAATTTCATGATATCCGGAAGAGACTCCGGCTGCATTCCACAGACCCACACAAATATCAGGTCAGTACCTCATCTAACACATCAAACCATGCACTCCCTTCACTCCACCACCAAAACCATCACTCGACAGTGCGATTGCGCACACAATCTTACCGCCCATAGCTCTCTACGCCCGCAGAGCAGATAATCCAGCTCATCCTCGCTGAAAATTTGCAAAGAAGACAACGGGAACACCTGCACACTCGCATCCAACTCAGCATTACCATCAACCCTTGCAAATTCTTCTCCCACTATCACCCCAACACACCCTGTCCGACACCCACACCTCCTGCTGCAAAAACCACATGCCATTCACCACCACTCATGCACCACCTATACAAACCCCAATCACAGCCATAAACTCACCAGAACCATCACAACACCCCACTAGTATAAACGAGCATCCATCTGGCCCGGCTGCGCGGCCTTCTATATCACCCATCAACAACCAACACTATACCTGGTTGAAACCGGCTCGAAACGCCTCGATCTGAGCTGCGATTCCCACCTTCACCGTCGCCTCCACCACCATCGACACGTACTCTTCCAGGTTGTCCAGATCTACCTGAAAGTGAATGCAACCCACTTTAATCAATCCACGCCCCTACCACGTCCATTGCAGCTTCCCCTCAAACACAAAAAAATCACCACCCAGTCCAAGCCTCTCCACGTACCGCCACCTCCCGACCGTTGCTCTTCAGCTCGTACTCAGGGTACCCAGGAAGAGTGAAATCCAGGCAAAGGTCCTCCAACTTCGACCCCCTAAAATTCAATGCCTCCACCTCCTCCCGCTTCCCGCCGTGACCTTCCAGAAACTGCTTCCGTTGAATCAAACCTTGCATCTCGAACAGCGTCCGCCCCAGGTCCGGATCTACCGTCTGCATGTCGTACAAGTCCAACTCCTGCACCCAACCACCAACATCAACTGCGTCACACACACGCCTCTTGCAAAATGCTGCTACCGTGACCAAGCCACAACCACACACTCACAACCCCACTTTCGAACACACCAACCGTCCCGAACCAACCCATGCAAACCACACTCCATATCCAACAGCGTCTCCCCATCACTAATCCACTTGCCTGGCCCAGAATGATCTTGCAGAACGCTGTTGACAACGGCACGTCCAGCAACCGTCCATCTTGCAGCGCCTTAGCCATCACTCGCCCCAGCAGCCGAAAGTGCTCCAATACCTTCCAGTAATTCTTGTTACTCGCAGGGTCCGTATCCGGATGCCAAGGACGGGGAAACAACCCCTGCGGAGCGGTAACGTATTCTATGCAACTCACTTCCCCCTCCGCGCTCCCCCGACCGCTCTCTCCCGTCGACACCGCCTCCACCTCCCCAACCATCTCCACGTCCGCGTCCATCGTGTCCACCTCCGCCGACTCCACCCCCACTGTAGCCTCCGACTTCAACCTCATCTCCGACCGCCACAGATTCAGCTTTTCCTTCTGCAGCTCGTGGCTCAGCAGAGTGTAGAACTCAAGCGTAGGACCCAGCCCCGTCCCCACTTCCCCAAAATACTCCACTTCCAACACCGCCTTGTGCCCCGCATACAGTTCCATCACCTTCGCCGCCGACTCCAGAATCCGCTGTCGAGACACCCGCACCTTCTGACGCTGCAACCTCCCCACTCTCAGCTCCCGATCGTTCGATGCCGCTGACCCGTCCGCGTTCTGCTGCTGTTGCAGTCTCTGCAGCGCCCGCGACAGCCCGAAGGCCGTCGAATAGAAGTACTGCCTCCGGGTTTCGAATGGAAACAGAAATGGGCAAGCCCGAGTCAACTGCCCACACCAAGAAGGCAATCCACCACTGCACAGCGCCAGCGCGTCTTGCATCTGACGTGCCAACTTTGGCGTCAGCTTGCTGCTCAAAAATTCCTCCCGAGGAACCAACGGCCCCGCCCCTGGGGACTCCTCCACCCTATCCACCTCTCCTGCGGCGAACGCTTCCCATGCGCCCTGAGCACGCAGACGAGGTGCCAGCCTGTTCAGCCCCTCCAACACTCGCAGCAGCAACAAAATGCTGTAAGAGTTGTTCGATTTGTCCAAGTCACAAGGCAGTTCTCCTTGCAGCGTGCTGTCCAGAAGCGACGCCTGCTGCCACGAGCCGTCCATCGCCGACCCGCATCCCTTGCCCCGAGGACTCGCGCCTGCCGATTTCCCACTCACGCACAGCGACGCCTCTCCGTTCGCATCTGCCCTCTGGTACGTGATTGTGTACACTTCATCCCACAGTCTGCGTCCACTGCCCCCGCCATGCTCCGACCCCCCATAACGCTCCTCCTCATCCTCTTCCACCACCGCCTGACGCTGAATGGCCTGGAATATTGTCGACATCCGGTTCAACTGGTTTCTTCCTAGACTAAACATCAGCTTGGGAGGCGAATTCGATGTCATCGCCGCTCCTAACGACTTGCGTTCACGACCACCACCCCGACTGCCGTTCACACCCGCACTCGCCAGTGCTGCCGCCGCGTATGACAATGCACCGCGAGCTCCTGGCGTTCTCATCCCACTTGACTCCGCACCCGATGTCAAGGTCCCCGTCCTGCTCGCCACGCTCGCATCCCCCGAGGGTTGCGACGCTTCACTTGACGAGGCTACGGCCCCGCCCTCCGCGTCACCCAGTTGCACGTCATGAACTCGGTCTCCCTTACACGACGCCACTGGATCGTCTCCGAAATCCTGAAATACATACGCAAACAAATTTTCAACGAACTGCCTACTTATGCTATTTCTACAAACACAACTACTTCAATACCACCCACTCCGGAGTCCCAAATCCACATCAATGACATCATTGAGTAACAAACAACAGTCGCTCACATCGTCCCGATCATCCTCCTCGTCCTCGTCTTCCTCCTCAGAGATATCGTCTTCGTCCATCGCCACTGCTTCCTCCAACTCCACTGGCGAAACCTCCACATCCTCCTGCCACTCCCGACATCATCCAAAATCCACCTCTCAACAACCTTCACACACACCTCCTATACATGCAACCTTCAATGTCCATCAATACCGCGAACGATTTGCTACGGGTATGCATACCAATCTCACCACCACAGCTTGCTAATATCGATCCCGCCTATGCCGTACCTCATCAAACACGACTCCTCCACATCGCCATGGCCATGGCACCAATACTAGTATACCTGCAATCTACGGGCCATCCAGTAACAATTCTACCACGATTCATCACTGCTCAGACTCCCACGCATGCATCCATCCCACAAACGCACGGTGTATCCCATTCACCTTACCATGTCACTAAAGCCACCCACCACCCTGCCACAACTCATCATCACCATGCCCAGAATATCATCCCATCAAGAAACCGTCATCCACACTCACTCTTACTCTGCCCCCCTGACAACCCACACACACCTCACTTTCGCCTTCCGATGCAGCCTTCCCAGTTGACGCACTCGCAGCTGCTGCACGACGTCGAGCAGCTGCATTTCGGGTCTCCGGTCCGCGCGACTCGTCACCGCCCGGACTTGTCCCCAACGACCGATTAACGGCTTTCCCCTTGCCTTTCGTCCCACTCGCACCACCCCAACCTTCCGAACTCCTCCCACTCCCTGCCGCCGCCACGGCTGCTGCTGCTGCCGCCGCTGCACTTCGAGACCGCGTAGACGGCCGTCGATCTGCATTCGGCACCGGTATGGGAGCACTAGCCTCGCTTGTGCTCGCTGCGCCCGCCGCTGCTGAGGATGTCCGCTCGTGACGCTTCACCCGTGGCCACAGAAAGTCCTCCACTGCGATTAGTGTTGCCAGCGGTTCGATCAGCACGATGTTGTTCGAATAATCTCGCACAGACTTGTCCCCCGTCGCCCTGCACAGCCGCAGCTTAAAAGGCTGGGTCAGCGCACTCAAGCCTGCCGCGATGCTTGCCGTACCGCTGTTCGACCGAGGTGCGTGGCTCAATACCACCGGAAATCGCTCCAACGATGCTAGCGCATTCTGCAGCTTCCGCACCAGCAGAGTCAGAGGGGCTTCGCTGCTGCTCACGCTCACATCCCGAGGCAGTGTGACCTCTATGAACTGCTTCATCCTCTTAAGCGCCTGCTCTCGCAGTCCTGGGTCCTCCACGTTTTCCTTCGTCGTGTTGCCGCACATGAAATAGTTTATCAAGCTCCCCACCACTCCACTCCCCACGAATTCGAACGTCGATACGCCGTCCCCCGCACTCAGCTCTCTCAGCAGTTCTCTCACCACCGCACCGAGCTGCTCCTCGCTCAACCTTGCTCCTCCCCTACCATCTCGACCCTTCTCCTTCCCCTGTCCACCACCTATCTCTCCGTTCAGCTGCGCGCACAACGTCTTCAGCTTTCGCAGACTCTCCGTCACGCCCTCTTCCGCCGCCCCTGCGTCTCCAGGAAAGTGCGTCTCGCGTATCCTCTTCGCACGCGCGACCGCGCTCGCCCGTAGCCCAGACCGGGTCGCCCGCAAAGACTCGCCCCCGGAGAGAGGCGAAGCGATAGTCGTAAGTGACGGAGCGCTCGTCGACAACCCCGCCTCTTCGTCCGTGCTCCCCATCGACTTCCTCCTGCTCGACCCTCCCCTTCGAGGTCGAGGTGGAGGCAGGATCCCTCCGCTAGCAGTCACCACTGCATTTGTCAAATCCACAGACCGAGACCCACCTGGTGGGGACAAAACTCCCACTTGCTCCGAAGCTATGAGCGTGTCCAGCGCATGCACTACCCCTTCCTTCACAAACATCTTAGCAAACACCTCCGGAAGCTTTTGCATCAGCATTTCCGCTATCTGCAACGCCATTGTCAGAAGCGACATGTCCTTAGACGCCAACACGCCCGCCAAGAAGCTGCAACCAATCCCACGATCGAAGCAAGGTTATCAACCTCTCCACTCAAATAATTTCTAACCACCATCTATTTCCGTGTAAAGTCCCCACATTCCCATTCACGTCTGTATACCTCGATATGTTCGACTCCTGCAGCAAAGACTGCAACATCTCCGGCGTGCTGAAGTGGATCAGTTTGATGATCGCCGCCAAACACTTGAGTCGAACCGGAGGATTCACGCTTGACCCATACACCTGCCACGGGCACCCACCAAACATTGAGTCTAAATACCCTCAAACGCATAACACAACTCCATTCACGTCGCAACATCTATCCACCGCATCACCGCCCCCTCCCATCTTGCGTCACTTCCCTCACCTGAACAAGCACTAGGAACAAGTCGTTGCCAAACTGCTCCAGCAGCTCCGGCTGATTTCGGAGGAGTATCTCACGAGCCGTCGTTTCCACTCCCACGCCACTCCCACATTCCTCCGCCCTGCTGACGATTGTCACCCCCGAATGCTTCCGTCCACCCCGAGTTCCGCCACCCAAAGTCAACGACGCCGACGACGACGACGCAGCTAAAGGGACTGCCTGAGCATCCGGCAGTGGTGGCAGCAGCTCATTCACCAGCGTCACGATTTCGTACAGCTGCTCCCACACAACTCACCCACTCCATGTCAACGCATGCTCTCACTCTCAAAGCTACAACACTCCACTGCTCTGTCCTGACCCTCGCTTACCACAGCAACACATTCATCATCCCATGTATCTCATCCACCATGTCCTCACCCACTACTCCACCTAAAACCTCTCTTACCGAACCTTCATAAGCCACAAACAATCCAAAGATGCGTACCTGTTCTGGTGGCCTGTTCACGGGCGAGGCAGTCACGGACGTGCTCGAAATCAGCCCTGACCCTGCCAGCACGTCCTTCAGGGTGCTGCTTATCCGAAGCTTCAGTAGACTTTCCGCTGCACCAGCTGAACCGCTCGCACACGTCGACAACAGCCGGATCAAGCCCTGCACACAAACACCCCTGCCACCCTCAGAAACGCCGTCCCTCCAACATCACCCGCATCCACATACACAACTCACATCTACCCACATCTGATGTCACGCCCTCCCCCCGCCCTCGCTCACATACCGTATACGTTGACGTGCTCAGAGACGCCTGCGGAACCAGGCCCATCGATGAATTGCCCACTGAAATCAGGCGTGCCACTTGCGGTATTAACCCATGTGAACATAGCATGTCCACCTTCTCCGACGACGCTCCGAACGCTTCTGCGATGCGACTAAGACACACTGACGCTTGCTCCACCACCTGTTCCCGGCCCACATTATTAACCCCCAATACACTCTTGGCTCAAATTTCGATCCATTCACACAGACCATCCACTCCTCACCCATTCAAGCACTCCATTTTCAAGTTAATACTCATACCTTCGAGTCCTGATACTGCAACATGCTCGTCAGCAGAGGAACGGCTTCCGTCACGAAATCTGCCGCATCTGAAGGTAGCTGTCGGCACATATTTGCCGCGGTGGAAACGGCAACTCTCTGCACCCACCGCACGCCCACAACAGTCACACTTGCTCCGCGAAAAGACTCGCCACTACTTTCACATGCCCTAAACCTACTCGCTCCTTTACCCGCATACCTCGCCCACGCCCAAGCCTACCCCATCCCCATTTCTCGCCAACCTGTCCTACACAATGTGGAATACCATTTATCCCTACACCCAATCTCACCCCACGAATCGCAGTTCTTTTCACACCTTCCGACATCACACGCCCTACAGCAACCAAGCATCTACTTAAACAGCAGCTTGCTCTCCACCCACCTTCACGCATGCCTCTCACAAATGCTCACCTGAACACCGGTGGAAAAGAAATCCAAATACGACAACACCGCCATCAGTGCTCCCGCGCGCAGGCACGCGGTCGGATGCTCGTGAGAAATCTTCTCCAATGCCTGCAAAGACTGCACACAACCCCAACACACAATCATGTTAACCACCCTCCACATGCTACACCTCTCTCTCTTCCTACAAGGCCGGCATTTACGTTGCATCGCTTCCTTGAAGATCTTAACTCAACCTCCAAATTAACACAACCATCCCTCTACTAATTACCTGCCGCCAGAGATACTGCAACGATACTCACAACACCTACCAAATGGCAGACCCACATGTAACTACAACACATGCCACCACTGCACGAAACCACAACCACCCGACTCTCCATCGTAACCACCTCAGACCAAAGTCAGACTCATTACTATTCGTGTTTCCGCCATCCACACCATCATCGTCACATGGATTCACACAAAACAACCCATAGGACATGCCTCATCCACAGCCGCAATTCCCAACTCATCTCACGCTTTGCATCCATTTCAGCTCTACCTGTTCTGCTAGGTCGATGTACTCGATTGTTAGCAATCGGGCGCAAAAACACGGTACGGCACCGTAGTGCACCACCGCAGCGCACGAAGATGGCAACACGTCGCACAAATGCGTCAAAGCCCTGGCCGCCAGCAACATGATATCTGGACTGTACTCATAATTCAGCAACCCTACTAGAACCGGCACGAATGAATCCACGGAAAAGCTGCTCAAAGACTCTTCGGTCCCAATCGACAGAAGCTCGCACAATTGGGACAATGCTTCTAATTGTCGATCCTCCTCTCCATCTGCCCGCAACCCTGAAAGGATTCTTTTCAACCTGCTGTTTTGATGTGACGAGAGCGTTGGCAAGGACATCAGATCACCAAGGTCGGCACCGAGCTTTCGAAGCAGCCCATGGAGGGCGCTGCTGGCGGAAGCGATGTCCTGATGCAAATTGTTGCCTACCTCATCGTCGCCACTACTGGTAGCAGCGTTGGTAGCGTTTTCTCTTTCTTCTCTCTCCGCTTTCTTGTTCCTTTGCCTTACCCTCGCGTTACCTTGCTCTTTTTCCAGTTCTTTCTCTTTTGATTTCTCCATTTCCGTGTGCTTTGCTGAGGTTCCCCGCTGCTCTTCGTCTTTGTGCGGCGGGTCTGGGAAAGACTTGTCAGTCTCTCTCCGGCTTGACGATTTCCCGTGATCCTCCCTGGAACTTGATGCCACCGCTTCTGCACCAGTCTCCATTCCTTTTTCTACAGTCTCTTTTGTAAATGCGGCAGCAGGTGTGGCGGTAGACGTGCGAGTGGAAGGGCGGGTGCGAGGAGGAGAATTGGGCTCAGCGCCAGATGCAGACGACGCACTAGCACCGGTAGAATGTCTTGTTCTCTTCGATGCACGCGCAGAAGTGGGAGGGGATGGCCGATGTGTCGTGGCCTCCACCCGCTTGTGGCTGCGCGTTTCCATAAAATAACCCCAATCCTCGTCCTCGCCCCTTCTCCCTGCGTCCACTCTCTTCCTCTTCAAGCCCCGCCCCAATTTAACGACAACGGCGCCTGCATCTTGTCGCAATCGATTCCGCACTAAATAACTGCCCACTTGAGAGTTATCTGCGATTCGCAATTCCTCAGCGCTTCTCTTAATCCGGTCGCCCGTGCAGACCTAACAGCTAATCACAAAGAACTATCTCAGTAAGGCTGATCTTTCCCCATCAACCCCTGCTGAGGACAATCATCTCAAACCTCAAGATAAATTCAGGAACTGTGGTCGCTTTGGATAGCGTACAATTTAACACTCTTCCTTTTTGTATCGATAAAAGACAACTCACTTGAGATTTCAAAAGCTACATTACGTCTAGCGTGTAGAATAATACTTTTGCAGAACTAAATACACAAAATTTGCAGGTCAGAAGAACATACAAGCCGTCAATAAGTTAGGGAATCCGGTGGTGACATGATAAAGCGGATGATTTGACGCCCCTAAGTCAACAAATGCCCCTGATTCCAGCAATATTTTAGAAATAACGAAGAGCCAACATCCAAAACATTAAGGAACCTAAACATTGTTCCCCATGCACAAGACCATACAAAATCATTATGATATCATCCCACTTCTCTCAACTGAATGATATAAATTTATCATGAAGGCGAGAGAGCGCAAAATGCATAAAAATTTGTATCAAATACATGACAGGGACGTTCCTAATCCGAAATTAACAACGTAATTTTCCTACAAATTTGCATAAAAGAGGCTAGAACACAAAACTACTTGCCACGTCCACCAGCAAAAAAAGATCCACTTCCAAGTGCTAAAGGCTACAGAACTACGAGACACGTCGAAATCCAATCAACCAAGACTTGAGAGAAAACACTAACATATACGACAGACTTGCTCTCATGTCTAAACTCTCATGATAAATCCTAAACTAAAGCGGTACACTACGAGATAGATACCACAATTACGCCCAGACCTCATCTCAACCCCAACAACCACTCAAACAATTGTCAAATCGATAGAAAGCCGTACCGCGATCGACTTCAACTGCCGCAACAAGATATAAACCTAAATGCTACGACGAAATTGCAGCGTACAGCGCACCGCATCACCACCCGCCTCTCACTCCTGCCCCTCCTCCTCGTTCTCTCTTCCCAACACCACTCATCGACAAACCCACCCACCTGCTTCGTTCTCCACGACGACCACAACCGCCCCTCACACCAGATCCAAACGCCAGTCAACCATACCCTAAACCTCTCCCCCACGAGAACGAACAAGCCAACCTCCAAAACCACCCAAATTGACCCCTCCAACACTCCCCAATCCTACACCTCCCACAATACGCACCGCAATTCACATCACCCGGCGAAAAACCCCAACCAAACCTACCGCATCGAGAACGCAATCCCGTCCAACCGAACAATCAAAAGCCGCAGCACCGCAATTCCGGAACAGGGGGGGAGGTCAGCAACAGATGAACCGGGAACGGAACTTCAGAAGCTGCAGACAAAGTCTACAGACAACCGGCTCTCGACGCGGCCCGCAAGGGAAGATTGAGGTCGTGAGAATGAGCGTAGAGCATTGCCAAGCCGAGAGGGATTGAACCCTGACTTACTTACGGGAAGAGGAGGGGATTGGCAAAGAAGCAACTGCACACGACAGGAGTTTCCGGATTCCGCCTTTTGCCACTATTATCACGCCCCAGATCTTTTGTTGCCCCTCGTCGTCGTTGCTTCGCCCCACTCCGCCCCCTTCTGCCCCGCTCGCGTCGCCTCTCTGCCCTTCTTCGTCTTGGCGCTGCTACGAATCAGCCCCTGCCATGGATCCTCGCCCCCCATTTCGAGGTAGTCAACATTCTGGGCCGGCGTTGATCTCGACCACCTTTACATGTGCCCCGCCCCCGCTCTCCCTCCCTTGCCTTTTACTTTTTAGGTCTTAATTTGCGGTTTGTTTGCGTTTTTCGTTTTCGTTTGCTTTTTCAGGCGGGTTTGACCTTGCCACGTTACTTTATTGGATGTGAATGCTGGGAAATAGTGTGGTTCTGTTGTAGTGTGGTAAAGTTGTGTGTGTATTTATAGTCTTTTGATAATTTGATTTGATTGATCATTGGGTTTCTTTTAGCTGAAATAGAAAGTTGAAAAGCCTGGTTGACAAATGAATAATTTGAGGAATGACATTAATTTGACTTGGATGATAAGTGTACATGGTTTGGTGGATTGATGGAGCTAGAATATTATTGAAATTTTCAGCATCAAATCTTTTTTCTTTTTCTTTTGCTAATGAGGAGTAAAAAAGAAATTTTTGTTGAATTCCTTTTCAACTCTAGATTTTGTACAACCTTTTCATATTAATTAAAATAAAATTTAGAAGATCTGATTTGTAATTTAGAATATTATTTTGTGAATTTATTATTTGAAGCTAATACTTCTTTTTATGATTGAGAAGCAATAACCAAGCAATGTCAAGTTTTTGCATTGTAATGAAGGAATGTTAAATTTATATGTGAATTTAATTATGTTGCTAAATAACATATCTTTTTAATACCAAACATTCTTTTATTTGTCCTATTGTTATAGATATGAAGTTCAAAGAGCTAAACAATCAATAAATTATTTTTTCATTCAAAAAGACTATAAAGTCTTGAAACAAGATTACGAACTCAAAAGATATTGATAAGAGTAAAGAAGGCTTTACTCTTGCCTCCATACATACTATCTAATTATGAACTACATGACAATGTTCTATAGGACTTCCAACATGTGTTTAATGTGCAAGACAAATGTCTTAATTTGCAATGCAAGTTTCCTATATGCACGTCACATCATTAATTTATACCAAAAGCTATCCACACATGTAATATATAGCTAACTTATTGACTAAGTTTTTAATCTATCAATCAATTATTAATATGTATAAAATCAAATATGAATCTATAAAGCTTTTAAGAAGTTTTGTCATAAGATAATATCAACTCTACATACATTTATTATCTACTTAGCACTTGTAATCTAAGTAAATATGTTTGTGATATTATTTTCCTTTTAGAAATGAGTTCCATAAAAAGTGGTCATTATATATTGAAGAAGTCCAAAATAAAGCAAATTGTATTTGCCACATATTTGATCTTTGTTCCCTTTGAAAGTGATTGATAGGTCTTTTCAACCATTGATAGTGTCCACATACAAGAGTAAGATGACTACCATATTACTTGATTATTATTGAGCCTTTTGTAATTTATTTTAAATAAAACATTTGAAATGTTATGAAGAGTTGTTTCTATCTCCAATAAAATCATCAAATATTGGAAGTCTCTTTTAAGGTCATGATATCAAATGTATTATATTTTGCCATCTATTTAAGGAAGAATACATTGTTCTTAAAGAACTTCATTTCTATTATATTATCTTGAAGTCTATAACAATCACAGTGACTCATTTAATAAATTAATAAGTAATAGATCTTGAGTTAAATCTATTGGATGTTGATTTTTTACCTTCTTAGTATTATAAATATACAAAAATTACAAACAAGGATAGAAAATAGGACGTTGTCTTCCTTGGATCTTATTTCTTTTATAAGAAAGATTTATTATTCTTCATCTTTGTTTTGATGGATATTGTAGATGAAAAGTATCAACTTTTTTTTATTAAATTTATAAGATTCTTCACTAACTCCAATGTCCATTCATTAATATCATATTTGTGCCAATGAATAAGATATTTCAATATATTTTGATGCCACCTTAAATCTAAGACTTCTTTCATTTTAAACTTTTGATTATTATTTATTTCTATAGAAAGTAATGGAATTTATCTTCTTCCCAAGATATTCATTTTCTTATAAGATTCAAGAAATTTTATGTGGAACTTAATATGAACCTTCATAGACTTCAAAAGATGTAATCAATTAGCAACTAAATTGATTTACCATCATGGACATATATACTTACTTTAATAATTACCTATATGATTAGATAGAAATAAATAAAAATAGATTAATTTTGTAATATCTTTCAAAGTAATTTTTTAGAAGCTTTATAGATACAATTTTGACTTTATACATATCTATATTTAACTTTTAAATTAAAAACTTTGTTACAAGTTAGTCACATATCATACATGTAGATAGATTGTGGAATAAACTAACTATGTAGCACATACATAGAAAATATGTCTTACAAGTTAAAACTTGTGGCTTACAAAATCAACACATGTTGGAGGTCCTATAGAATGTCAACGCGTAGCTCCTAGATAAATAGTATATATAAAGGCAAGAATAAAGCTTTTTTCACTCTTGTCAATTTTTTTCTTGTTTTAGTCTAAATTTAAGCGTCTTTAATTTTTTGTCTTTTGATAATAGCCATTTTAGTTTTCTTTCAATATACATGTTTTCTTACTTCTATTTTGTCATACTTCTTTGAAAAAGTTTCATTAAAAATTTGCTTTCATTGAAATTTTGCCCTTGATAAATTAATAAAAAAACATTTATAATATTAGAGCTTTGTCTTTTTTTGATTAAGAGTGGATTATTTTTTTTTCTTCATGAGACATAAGCTCATTAGAAATTATAAATTATCCTCTTCTAAATGGATATTATTTGTAGTATTTTCTTTGTTCTCAAGTTCTTTTTTGATTTGTCTTGAGTGATATTAGACATCTTCTCCTTTTTAAGTATTATCATGGCAAAGCTTCTTGAAATGAAGAGTGCAATAGTATAAATGTAAGAGAAATTGAAGGAATTAATACTTGCAATGCATCAATTCAATTTACCACTATAAGAAGCAATTAGAATAGTAGGAACTAAGATATAGAGATGATTGGAGCTGCTTCAATATTTCTACCAAATTATATCTCTTCTCCTATGGTAGAACACCTTTTCAATGTTAGAGAATCAAGGATTTAATTTCCCAAGAAGTTTGATGGCTTAAATTTTAAGTTTTGAAGATATATCAATCAAGTATAATTTGTAATTAAACTTCAACTTCAGAGCTATCTAAATTTAAGATTGCAAGTTAAATTCATTGGTATAATTATTTCAAATTCAACATTATTATTGTTTTTATCTTTTTTAAAATGAAAAGATCCAATATTACATAATCTTAAGGCTTTTTTAACAAATTTTTGATCCATATATAAAGAACATAATATAATTTGTATTCCAACCAACAAGATCTGTATTTTGTGATAAATCAATCAATCATTAATGTTACATACTTTATAATTTTGATAATTTGTAAGTAATATCATACAACACTTAGCCAATTTTTCTACAAATTATAATTTGAGGTAAAAAAATTGATGGTCAATTTATCTGATTTTCAATCATTGAGTCAAACAATTGATTTTGTTGTAAAGTGTGACAATTGACTTTTTGAATTTTGATCTAAGAGTTGCACAAGTATGCTTCAATGCTACTATAATTCAATAGCAATATCAATGTCTCTTCAATATATACATTCAAAAATAGAAGATATACAAATTCATGCAATATATTTTAAATCTCTTATTGATCAAGAATAGACTTATGATTGTTAAGAAGGATTATGCTTCTATTATGGAGAACTTAAGCACATTACTCAATCTTCTCCAAAGAAACAATACAACTATAAAATGAAGAGTATGACTTGAATACATGTTGAAAAACAACATATATTCAAGTCAATACAAAAGAAGATAATATATTAAAAAATAATTTTGTCTAACTACAATAAAGACCATATAATAGAACCTTATACAATACCTAATAAAGGTCTTATTCTTTCCTTAGAAACTTTTCTTTATTTTATAATAATTATTATTTTAGGACCTAAACATCACAAAGCCTTTGCCTTGTTAGACTCAGGAGCCTCAATATATTTTATAGCTGATGAATTTACTAAAAGACATAATTTATCTTTAGTGAAGAAAATTAAACATGTGTATGTAGAAGTCATAGATAGTCATTTATTATCTTCAATAAATGTCATTCATAAAATCTTTCCTTTAGAAATAATAATTATTGATCATAGTAGCTTTGTAATATTTAATATTACTAAATTTCTTTTTAATCCAATCATTTTTAATTTGTTATGGTTAAAAAAATATAACCTTGAAATATATTAGATTTCTTATAGTCTAGAATTTTTTAAAAGTATAATTATGAGTGTAATTAATCAAACAAAAAGTTATAAATCTAGTGCAACTGAACTTGTATTTGTAGGTACAAGAACTTTCTTGTATGTTGCAAAAGATGGATTATCTTGTGTCATTTATGTTGCACTTGTTTCTAATGGTGAAAAGATTTCAAGTCCTATTCCAAGCCAATATTAAGATTTTCAAGATGTATTTGAAAAAAAAAAATGTGGATACTCTTTTGAAACATTGTCCTTTTGATTATTCAATTGACCTTCAAGAAAGAACTAAACCGCTATTTGGACCAATCTATAATTTATCACAAAATAAGTTGGTTGAATTTAAGGAATATATTAAAGAGAATTTGGCCAAGAATTTTATGTGCTATTACAAATCTCTAATAAGAGCTCTAATTTTATTTGTGAAGAAAAAAATAGATCATTGTAGATGTGTATTAATTATCAAGGATTCAACAAAATCACCATCAAGAACATGTATCCGCTACCTTTGATATCATAGGTTCTTGATTAATTGAATCAAGTTAAGTTCTATACAAAAATAGTTCTATAAGAAGCATACAATCTAGTATGCATAAAAATAAATAAATAAATAAAAATAGAAGGCTTTATTTTGAACTAGATATGAATATTTTGAATACAATATCATGCCTTTTGGATAAACAAATACATTAGTAGCTTTCCAAAATAAAATGAATGATGTCTTTTGAGAGTTTTTAAATTACTTTGTTATCTATTAGTTAAAAAATATCTTAATTTATTTTAAGAACATAAAATAATATGAACTTTATATTTGTCATGTATTATAAAAATTAAGAGATGCGAAAGATTATGCCAAAATAGAAAAATATGTATTTCATACTATTCAACTCAACTTCTTAGGATACAGCTTTTCAAATGATGGATCTTAAGAACATTCAAACTATTATGAATTAGAAGATTTCAAAAATGATAAGAGATGTCCAATGCTTTTTGGAATTTGTCAATTACTATGAGATCTTCATCAAGGACTTTTCTTAACTTGCAACTCCACTTATAAGTTTGACTTATAAAAACAAATTTTATTAAAATCAAGAAAAAAAAAGTAATATTAGAAGCTTTGAAGACAACCTTGATTTTTACACCAATCTTATATTGTGTCAACTTTTCTAAGCCATTATTTATGGAAATAGATACATCAAAATTTGCTTTGGATACCATATTGTCATAAATATGAAAAAATGATAAACTTCATTCAATAGCTTTTCATTCAAGAAAATTTTTAATAATTGAGATCAATTATAAGATTTATAATAAAGAACTTTTTGAAATAATGGATTTATTTTAAGAAATTTTGACAGCTATATATTTTGAATACAATAAGACTTTGGAGCTTATATCCAAAGATTTTTTTATAGTTGTTAATGTAAAAGGTAGTAAAAGACTTTGTCTAGTTATATGATATTTGTTCAAGGTCAAAAATTTCTTATCATTGATTCTATAGACTTCTCCAATCATTGCCTATACTTAAACAACCATAGTCTTCTATTTCTATAAATTTTATCATGAATCTTCTAGTCTCAAGTTCTTATGATTTTATATTTGTAATAGTAGATTGTTTTACCAAAATGGCACATTTTGTATTATGTACAAAGTTTATTACAAGTAAAAAAATAACTAAATTTTTTCTTTAAAATATCTATTAATATTATGGATTATCCAAGGATATAATATCGGATATGGAAACTCAATTTGTATCAAGTTTTTGAAAAATCATTTTTAAGATTCTAAAGGTAGATATAAATTATTTTTAATCTTTTATCTTCAAACTAATGGACAAATAAAGCGTATTAATTAAGTTTTAGAGCAGTATTTGAAATGTACCATCAACTACTAATAAAATGATTGGACAACTCTTTTGCTATTAGTAGTGTTTGGCTATAATAATATAATATACTCTTTTATCCATCAAATATCTTTCTTTGCTAATTATGGTTATTATCTACAACTTAATACTTTTAACTTTTGAAGAGTTAATAATCTTGCTACAAAAGATTTACCAAATCATTTGATAAAGCTACATGCAATAATGAAGGTGTAATTAAAAGAGACTCAAGAAGTACATTAGACAAATGCAGATGCCTATTACAAGAAACAATCACAATTCAATGTAGACGATAGGACATGGCTACTTCATTATAATACCAAGACTACTTGTCTTTATGACAAGTTGGACTATTATAAGCTTGGAACTTTTTTTATTTGTGAACAAATAAATTTATTAGCTTATTGATAACATCTATTAGAATTAATGAAGATTCAACTCATATTCTATATGTCTCTTCTTAAACTATACAAAACAATAATCATACCAAGAAGAAAACATGTACTATCACTTTCTATAGAAGTGAACAATAATGAGGAATTTGACATAGAAGAAGTCTTAAATTTAAAGAAACATTAAAATAGATTAAAAAATCTTATTCATTGGCACAAATATGGTATTAATAAACACTTATGAAAGTGAAAAAAGAATCTTGCAGATGTGATAAAAAAGATGGAAGCTTTTCATTAATGATATCTATTAAAATCTAGATGAAAAATAGCAAATATTTGCTATAAAAGAAATAATATCAAATATATATATATATATATATATATATATATATATATATATATTATTCTTGTTTGTATCTTCTAAATATATTGTGGCACTAAAAAAATAGAGAATCAACAACCAATGGATTCAACTTAAGAGCTATTGTTTGTTCACTTGTTTGATGAGATATTTCAATTGCTTCAACCTTCAAAACAATATAATCAAGATGAAGATTCTTAAGAACAACATATTCATCCTAAAACATATGATAAGATACAATATGTTTGATATTACAACCTTAAAAGAGTCTTTTGATACTTGGTGATTTTATTAGAGATAAGAAAAACTCTTGATAATATTTCAAATATTTTATTTGAAGGAAGTTACGAAGACCTCAACAACAATAAAATAATAAGGTGATCTTTCTGCCCTGATATGGAACATTACGAATAGGTGAATAGACTTCTGAACCATCTTCAAAGAGAACAAAGATCAAAGTATGTAGCAAATACGATTTGTCGTAAACTTAGATTTTTTCAACATATAATAATCATGTCTTGTGAAACTTATTCATAAAATGAAGAATACTATTACAAACATACATATTTATTCTAATAATTACTTATAGGATTAGATAAAAGTAGATAAAAATAGATAAAAGTAAATTAATTTCATAATATCTTCTAAAAAAGCTTTTTAGAAACTTCATAGATACAATTTTGACTTTATATTTGTAGTTGACTTTTAGGTTAAAAACTTAGTTAATAAGTTAGCCACATGTCGTATATATACATAGCTTGTGGAACAAGCTAATTATATATTGCATACATAAAAAACTTGTATTACAAGTTAAGCTATGTGGCTTGTAAAATCAACACATCTTGGAGGTTCTAATAGAACATTGTCACATAACTCTTAGGTGGATAGTATATATAGAGGTAAGAGTGAAGTCTTCTTCACTCTTATTAATTTCTTTCTTGTTTTAGTCTAAATTCAAGGATCTAAAGTTTTCTTGTCTTTTAGCAATAGTTAATCTAATTTTGTTTTAATATACATATTTCTTTACTTCTATTTTATCATATTTCTTTCAAAAAAGTCTTATTTGGTAATTTGTTTTTATCAGGTTTTTATCCTTGACATTTGTTCACAAATAAGAAATGATCCAAGCATATAATAACCAACTTCTATCATAGATACATTATATAGAGATCAAACAAGAAGTTGAACAAAAGAAATTCAATAAGAAAACTAACATAAATTTGATTAAACTAGATGAGTATAAAATAAATATCAAGAAAATAAATCAAAGTAACAAGAAATTTATTGTCAAGAATAAAGATCCTCTTAACATCAACTCTAATACATATTAGATATTAGAAAGCTTTTTGAGAAGTTTTTATGTTACTTGAAGATAAAGCAACCTTAAAAAGCTTCTCAAAAAGTTTTCATGTTGCTTGAAGATGAAACAACCTTAAGAAGCTTCTCAAAAAGTTTTCATATTGCTTGAAGATGAAACAACCTTAAGGAGCTTTTCAAAAAGTTTTCATATTGCTTGAAGATGAAGTAATCTTAGGAAACTTCTTAAGAAGTTTTTATGTTGTTTAAAAATGAAGCAACCTTAAGAAGCTTCTTGAGAAGTTTTCATGTTGCTTAAAGATGAAGCAATTCTAAAAAGATTCTTCAACAAATTTTTTAAAATTCTTAGAATTTTTTAGAATCTATTAAAATATTCTAAAATCTTCAAAATTTTCTTTTAGAATATTTTAAGAATATTTCTAAAATCTTCTATTAAAATATTTTTAAAATCTTTTAGAACCTTTTCATTAGATATCCATAATAACACATCTTTTAATTCCAAGTTCTACAAGAAGCATTGGTCTCATATCTGCTTTCTTTATTATATATAACATCCTATCAATAGCTTCATAAAAATATTCTTCCTAAAATAGGTTAAGATTTTTAAAAATAGTATTGATAAAACTCTTGTATTCATTATGGCGCATTAACTAGATTTTTTATTGATTCTTATATACTTTCATTAATATCATAGCCATATCAATAGATACAATATTCCAATGTGCTTCTTCTTTTTTGAGAATCAAGAATCTTTTCCATCTTATATTCTACATGATTATTTATTTCAATGTAAGATAGTGATGATTATATTCTTTTCAAAATAATTGATTTTGAATAAGCTTCTAAGATAAAAATATGAAAGACTAAATATATATTTACAAATATAGGTAATTTTAATTGATAAGCTATTACATTGATTTATTTTTGAATACAAAATGGTCTCAATCTTTGATACTACAATCTATTGCAAGACCTATTGATTCTTGATATTTTGTCAAAAAATCCATATTTTATCACTAATTTAAAAAACATGAGATTCTTTTTTAAATTCATTTTAAAATACTTTAAAAGAATCTTAAGCTGCTTATAAATGGAGCTTCAAAGTTGTATGGACATATATTAATTCTTTTGCAAGATCTTCAACTGTTAGATTTTCATTCTTTGATGTACCTAATAAATCAAGCTTCAAATAGTAACCATAATTGGTATGTAATGGTGTTTACTAAGTTGAAGCATGAAAGATATTATTATAAATAAACTCTAGTAAAGATAAATATGAGGTCCAATTATTTTGTTGATAATTGATGGTACATCACATATACTACTCCAAAACTTGATTGACTTATTTTTTTTGACAATCTATCTGAGGGTGGAAGGTAAAGGAAAGTTTGATATCTACCTTCAATATTTTGAAAAAGGATTTTCAAAACTTTGATATCAATTGAGGTCCTTGATAAAAAAAAATGATGTCATTAAATAGGCCTTGATATCAATATATATTATTAAGAAAGAGCCTTATCTTTTCTTTTTTTAAAATCATCCTTTTGCATGAAATAAAATGTATCATTATTGTAAGTTAATCTACAACAAAATACATAGCATCAAATGAAGCTGATGGCAATAGATCAATGATAAAATCCATTGATATTCAAGACTATGGTTGCTTTGGAATTGATAGTAGCTATAGAAGTTTATAAGAACAATGTTAAGAATTTTTGAATCTTAATTAAATATCACATGAGAGGACAAAGTCCTTTCTGATTTTTTATAATTGAAACCATCAAAAATCTTGAGCAATAAGCTCCAATGTTTTGTTAAATATAAAATATACTATAATTGAAAAATTATAAAAGATTGAAGAATAAAAAGTCAGATTGGTCCTTTTAGAATATATGAACAATCTTTAAAATATAAATGATCTTTAATGAGTTTGAACTTGTCATTGTCAAGGCATTGCTTGATATTAAAAATTAATGAATCTTTAGCTACTGCTGTATAAATTTATTTAAGAAAACTAATTTAACAAATATAACCATAGAAGTAGTACAAAGTTGAAATTATTCTAGATTCAAAAAAATTAGTACATTGTTGATCAAATGTTGCTTCTTCGACCTTTCGAGCAAGATATGATCTCTTTGATAAAGCATTTCATAGTCTTTACTACTTCTTTAATCAATACATAATTACAAAAATAAAATGAGAAAATGACAAATTTCAATGAACTTAGTGACAATTCAAAGTTTGAGTTAACGTGAAATATTTTAAGTTCTCATAATCTATAAATATAATCATAAGATGTATAGCATCTTCAAACAAGTAATGTTATTCTTAGAAAAAATCTACAATGGCAAAAAGTTCTTTATTATGAATTTCATAATTGATTTTTGTGGGAGAAAACTTTCTTGAATAGAATGCAATTGGATAGAACTTCCCATCTTTTTCCATCTATGATAGTACAACTCCTAATATAAAGTCAAAAGCACCAATCTTCAAATAGAAGTCATTTGTAAAATTTAGATGCATTAAGATTAAAACTATAATAAAAACTATCTTCAAATCTTGAAAAGTTCTTTGTGCTTGAAGCCTCCATTCTAATTTATCTTTGGATGTCAACCAAGTTAGAAGAGCAGCAACTTAGGAATAATTCTTGATAAATATCTGATAAAAATTAACAAATTCAATGAAACATTTTATATTCTATACTATCTTTGAAGTTTTTCACTTTGTTATAGCTTGAACTTTCTTCAAGTCCATCAACATGCCTTCATGAGATATAATATATTCAAGAAATTCTACTTTTCGTTGATAGAATACACATTTTTTCAAATTGATATATAATCTTATATCTCGTAACTTTTGAAAGTTTTATCTCACATATTCTTCATGTTTTTTAAGAGTCTTGGAATGAATTAAGATATCATCAAGATAAAAAATGATAAACTTGTCCAAAAATTATCAAAAAATATCATTCATCAAATATTAGAATATAGCTAGAGTATTTCTCAATCCAAAAGGCATGACATTATATTCAAAATGTCTACATCTTTTCTAAAGGATTATTCTATATCTTAAGCAAAATTTAAGCAATTTGGTCAATATTTTTTCAAGAAACAACATAACTATAAAAATGAGAAGCATGGTTGCTAAAGAAGAAAATATATTAAAAAACAAGTTTCTTCAGCTATAATAAGAATCTTATGGCTGAAATCTTATGTAAAGGTCATATTCTCTATTTAAATCCTTTACATTGCTTTATAATAGAAGTTTGTAAAAAATTGCAAGTTTTTTACCTTATTAGATTCAAAGAATTCAACTTGTCTAATAAACAAAGCTTTTATTATAAGATAAGAAATATTGTTAACTAAAAAAATAAATCTATATATGTAAAATTCATAGATGGTTGTTTTTTTTTAGAGACATTATGTATAAAATAATTTTATTATTTTTTTTAGATAGCATTATGTATAAAATAATTTTATTATTATTTTTAGATAACATTATGTATAAAATAATTTTATTATTTTTTTAGATAATATTATGTATAAAATAATTAAATATTATTAATTATATATTAATTATATAATTAAATAATATGATCTTTATTTATTATATCATATTATCTAATTATATAATTAATATATAATTAATAATATTTAATTTCATTAGATCTATTTTTTTATCAAATTATTTTAGGATTATTATGGCTAGAAGAGTATAATCTTCAAATAAATTAGATTTCTTGTAAAATTAATTCTTTTTATAATTTAGCCAAGTAAAAATCCATAAATTTAATACATCCAAAGCCTTATTGGTAGGTGCATGAACTTTCATGAATGCTACAAATCAAAGATTAGCTTTTATTATATTTGCTACACTTATTTTTGATAGAAAAAATATTTCATATAGCATGCTAAGCCAATATCAATATTATCAAGATGTTTTTGAAAAAAAAAAAATTATATATTCTTTTAGAGCATCATCCCTATGATTATTCTATCGATCAATAAAAATAAGTTCAACTACTATTTGAAGTAATCTATGACTTATCAAAAATATGATAACTATATTCAAAGAATATATTAACAAGAACTTAACTAAGAATTTCATTTGTCATTCTAAATCTTCAACAAGAACTCATATCTTATTTGTAAAGAAATAAAATGGATCTTTGAAAATGTGTATGAACTATCAAGAATTCAATAAATTCACTATCAAAAATATGTATCATTTAATTTTGATACCATGATTTTTTTTATCAATTAAATTAAGCAAAAAAAATTATGTATGAAGGTTGAAGTTGACAAGATCTTTAGTTTTGACATACATCTTTTAGAGCTCTAGCTTACATTTTTTGGTATTGATTCTGTATTCATCTAGTTTAATCAAGTACTTGTTAGTTTTCTTGTTGTTACTCTTCTATTGAATTTCTTGTTTGGTTTTTTATATAGCATATCCATGACACTAATATCAAATAAAGATTTTTATAAAGAAGAATAGTCAACTTTCTTTAAAAAAAAAAAATTAGTTTTTAAAAAACTAAAAATTAGTTTCAAGCTAGGTAGTCTGCAACCTTTAAAATACAACAATAGAAGTAGAATAATTCACTCATTTCTAAAACAAAACAAGAACAACTTATTAACATTCATATTAAATTATCAAAGATAAAAATTTCATAGAAATAAATAATCAATACATTCTTTTATCACACAAAAAGTCTTAAAAATCACTCAAAGATGGTTTAATATTAAACTATAATGGCTATTGCTAAAGACAAGAAGACTAAATAGTCTTGAAACAAGATCATGGATTTGATAAGCATTGATAAGAGTGAAAAAGGCTTCATTCTTGCCTCTATATATACTATCTAATTAAGATCTATATGGCAACATTTTATAGGACCTCTGACATGTGTACAATTTGCAAGACACATATCTTAACCTACAATGAAAGTTTCCTATAAGCATGCTACATTATTAGCTTGTACTAAAAGCTATCCATAGTTGCGACACCTGACTAACTTATTGGCTAAGTTTTTAACCTATCTATCAATTATAAATATGTACAAAGTCAAATATGAATCTATGAAGCTTCTAAAATATTTTTCTACAAAATAATATTAATTCTATATATATATTTCTTCTATTTATTACTTCTTATATATATATATATATATATTTGTAATATCTACATTAAGTAATATAGGACAAAAATTTATAATAATAAAAGATATATAATATATTAAAAGATATCATTGTTAAATCAAAATAGATTAAAATAAAGTTTTTATCTTTTTTTTTTTTCTTGATTTGAAAAAAATGGCATTGTTCGATATGTGATATTTCTTTCAATAAGAAATCTGTTAAAGTATATTTGAGATTGTTATCTCATAACTTCCATCCTAAAAAAGAAACAATTTTTGATTATTTCATAGAAAATATCTTATATTAAGAAGATTGTTATATATTAAAAAAGCTTTCTATTTAGTATTAATAAAATAATTTTAAGATTAAATAAGCATATTTTTAGGTATTTATATGTAATTTATTATTTAATAAGTAATAAAAATATATGATTCTTATATGAGTTTATATGTGTTGAACATTACATTTGTCTATATAAAAATTAGTTTTATTTTTAACAACATATGTTTATTATAATATATGATTTTATTTATTTAAAATAGATAAAAAATAATAATTTAAATTTTAGATGAACCATGATTATCTTGAATGAAATACTAAAATAATTCTAAAAAATTTTGTATTTGTATATAAGTAAATATGTATATTTATAGGTGTATTTCAATAATAATCATAAGATCTTATATTACAATGTGGTACTTTAAAAAAATAACAACAAATAAAATACAAAAATTTTATTTATAATTAAATGTAATCACATATTTATATTTTGTTGCATTGAAATAAATTAACTCAATTTTTTTATATAATATCTCAATTTATTTTACAGATGTAAAACTAAAATCTCAAATATATATTATATTCAATATAATTATCTTTAAACCAACTTGATTCTAAAAAACTAGCATGGATAAAATAGAACGAAGGTAGATGAATCTTTAAAATTAATAATAATATCTAATAATAAGCATCACATAAATATGTTGATATTTTTTAATTTTTTACTTTATTATATAGAATCATAATTTTTATTAAATATACTTAATTATTTTGATACAAGTCAATTAAGAGCAAAAACCTAATTTTTATATTAGTATTGTATATTTTAATCAAAAGAGATATAAGTTGTCAAACAAGAAAATAGAATAAAAAGTAAAAATAAGCTTTATTATATTTGATAAAAAAATTGCAATCCGATCACTTTTTTAAAATGAATAATATTTTAAAATAATTAAAAAAAATTCAAATCCATAAAGACCAAAGTATGGATGACATATTTTTAAAATTGTATGTACTAAAACTTACAACAATTCTACAACGTTGTGGAATTTTAGATGATAAAGTAACCACAATTAAATTTTATAAATAAAAAAAGATTTTAAAATATAATTTGTTAATAAAATTTTAATATTAATTGATAATAATTTAAAATATATATTTAATTTTAGAAAAAATTCAAAATTCAAAAAAAACATTGAATGGCCTACAAAATATATATTTTTTAAATTTAATAAACTAAATTTTGAAAAATCAAAATAAAAATTTACAAAATCCAATAATTAAAATAAATTTCTAACGTAATACATCCATAAGAATCTTCTTTGAAAATTAACATGTTTTTAATACTTTATAGATAATTTTATATCTTATTTAGATTAATTTAGATAATTTTTATTTAGATTTTTATTTAATTTTATTAGATTTATTTAGAAATCTATATTATTTTATAAATTTTTATATTGATAGAAAGAATCAATATTATCATATATTCTATTTTTTCATATTTCTATTTTTATAATTATAATAAAATTAAAATAATATTTTTTAAAATATTAAAATAAAGAAAAACATATTTGAAAAAGTAACATATATAAAAGGACAACATATTTTTTTATATTCTAATAATATACCTTTGAAAAGTAAATTTGGCATTATATTTAGTTATTTTTTTAGATAATAATTCTACTATATTATAAAATAATATGTATATTTGTCCTTGATATAAAAAAAATATCAAGGCTTTAAGCTTTGGAATTTTACTTTGAAAATCTTTTTGTTGAGGTGCAATAGTTTTTTGCAAAATTTCTTTATTTGTATCAGAAGAAGTACATATTTTAAGAAAATATAAACTATAAATAAATAAAATTTATAATACAAAATATTTTAGTACAAAGCTAATTATTATGACTACTAGAGAATTTCAGTGTAAACCACATTGTGCATTAATCTAACACCTGCTTTTAACTTAGAGTCACTTCTTTACAACTTTCAAAGATTCTTCTCCTTTAGAGCTAATGAATATCTGTATTTGATGAGCATTGATTTGATAAACATCCATGTTAAGGTTCCAACACTCTTCTTTTTGATTGAGTTGGAACTTGCAATTTTGACAAGAGTGAGAATCTTCATCCTTAAGATCCCATTGCACCAATTTCTTTAAGCCAATATTATTATTAATCATATAAAATTTTCATTAAAAAAATAAATAGATGCATAATTTTTTTTTTCTTTTGCATCTACCATTGTTTTTTTGCTTACTTTTAAGTCAATACTATCTTTATAGTCAGACAATAATACTTTTTGTAAGCACGTCAAAACTTTCAGTTCTTTTATTTTAACAAAATATAGAATCAAGACAATGGTTTTTACTACTTCTTTGTTAATTCCATTGAGAATTTTTGTACCTTATTCGCTTTGCTTTTAGAATAGATAGTAATTTTAATCATTTGACTAAATAACATAAGCTTATTTTGAAAAAAAAAAACATCTTAAAATTAAGTTTTAGTTATCAATTGTAGATTTATCATACTAAACTTAGAATTATTTTTTACTTGAGTTGTTTTATTTCCATTGTTAACTAAGACACTTTATATATTAGTTTTAAGGTTGGCACACTAAGTTTGTTTTTAAAAATATTAAAGTAGTTCCTTCTTAAGTTCTTTAACTTACTCGTTCAATACTATTATTTTTTGAAATGATTCAATTGTCTTTGTTATTGCATTTGAGATGCATTGTGGATTCTCAAGTTCATCAATCATATGCAATACATAATACAATATTTCTTTCCATTGTGCTACCATCATTTACTCTAACTAATATTATTCTAGTTTTATTTACAGCCAAAATATTGTATTGTAAGGTATTTTGTTGCCAAAGCACCATAAGCTAGGTTTTTAAATCTCTTGCAGTAGCTTACGTGCATTTTTCTATACTAACAAATAATTGTGTCTATAGATTGTATATGTACAAAAAAATTATGCAACGCTTCCAAAAAATATTGCATTCCAAGCTCCTAAACCTTATTGATTTATTATTCAATTCAACTTATACATCTTTGATATATAATTGAGCAAACCTTGGATTTTTTTTTCTTTCAACAAGAAATAAATTATCTCATTTAGGAATAGATTTTTTTAAAAATATAAAAGATATATTAACCCATAGCACATATTGTTTATTAATTTTTGTTCTATTTGATATAAAGATCAATGAAAAAATTTATATTTAGATGTTCTTATCAAACCCCTTTGTATTATAATTTGCACTTCTAAGAGGATTGAGCAAAGATTTTTGTAGAAAATTTAACAATATTAAAGAAATTTTTGTATTAGTACAATATGTCAAATAAGTTATGTTACATGAAATGACTTCAACTTGCATTGTTATGTTCAATGAAAGATATGGCAATAGTTGCAAGTGCTCTACAATGCTTGAGATTGCATGCTTATCTGTAAAAAAGTATAACATGTAAGAAACATAACATTAGACTAATATTACACTATATAATGCTACAAATTTTGTTACCTCAATATATGTTTGTCTTGCCACATTGTGTGCTTCCATGTTCTTCTATAATTTTTATTGGCAATGTATTAATGTGCATGGTGCACAATGAGCAATAATTATATCATGACCCATAGCTAAGCCTTACACATATTTTCTTTCAAATTGACACACTTGCAATCTCATAAATCATTACTTTTCCCTTTCATTTTTCTATTAGTGTTGCTTGGTTGTATAAGTATGCAATATGTGACAATATGTTAATACTTGACTTTAAAAACTTATCTACGTTCTATTTCAAATTTATCCTACAAATCATCTTACAACGTTTCACTGCCCAACAAAATGAATATATATATATATATATATATATATTCCACATTTGTGGATACAAGATAATATCAAACCTTCATCTTTGCTTTCTTTTTTACAAATAGATTTAGTAACTTATCTCATGCAATAAATATACTAAAACTCCCTTAAGTAAAACAAATTTTTTGTTATTATCATTATTATTTATATTGGTAATTTTTAACAAAACTTAGTCCCCTCAAAAGAGAAAAGAAAATGCACTGCAGTAAGTACTTCAGTTGTGATAACTACTTGCAAATCCCCCTCCTGATTTTTTTTCCCTCTGTTTTTAGTATCATATTTGTAGAAAATAATTGATACACAGATACCCATACATTCATGAGTAATACAATGGATTAGCACTAATCACAATCAAGGAGCATGCTAATAACTCAAGGCAATGCGAAGGAAGGGCCAGGCCCCCAAGCTCTTTGCTGGGGCTCCTTGCTTGCGGTGGAGTTTTAGGGTTTCGATTGCTCGTCTGCCGTGTGCATGTGCGATTGTGTGTGTAGATAAATAAAAGAGAGATACAGATCCCTGGAGGATATTGACGGTGCTCTAGTTGCTATGTACATGGACATGTGCAGCTTTTGTTGCCGAGGTTGTGGAGCCTCTTGTGTCTCACACGTGCCTCGTAAATAAATAGATCCTCGTGTTTCTCCGCCTTAAGAAGACGCTGGTCACCCAGCTCTCACGTCGCCTTCTCTTCAACCCGTTCACGAGGTGGCCGTTGTTGTCCTGCAGGTCCCGAACCGATTGATGAACACAGCTTCGAAAGAGTCCCGGGTTGGCATGACGGTGGTCACATGTCCTGGTGACGGAATGGCGATGGCATGCCGACACCGCACTTTCCTCCGCAGTTTCGCCGTCGCATCCAGCGACTATTCCTCAGGCCTTCTGTTTGCAATCACAGCAGACACAATCCTTAACCAGAAAACCTGGAAGCCTGGTCGCAGAATGGCAAAATTGCGGCGTAATTGGATGGAAGATCAATCAATCCTCAAGGCACTGTACAGAAATAGCTCAACCCAATCCAACCCAGCAGAACGCACAATCTTCAGAGCAATTTGTAACTTTTTCAATTGCGAGGTGTGGCTAGAATTGAGGGGAACAACGATTCCCTTGCTCAGTGGAATGGGAATTCTGTCTCCGAGGCTTGATTCTGAATCCTCGTCTTCGAGATTCTCGATGGGATCCCAAAGCTTGAACGCCGATTCTGCCGGATTCTCGACGGAGCAGTTGGGGTTTTCGTCCAAAAATCCACCTCTGTCGTCACCACTTCCGTCAAAATGCTTGTCCTTTTTCTGGTGCACTGTTCTCAAATAAGATCTTGTGGCACGAAAGGGTTCTTTACTTGATGTGAATAAAGTGTGCTTTAAAAGCTTTGGAGAGTGCAGAATAAGGAGATGTCACGTAATAAATCAATACGATTTTTGAGATTAGACTGTTTGTGTCATTTTATATCTTGATTTTGACAGTTGTGTTAGTTTTATTTTTTTATTTTTTATAATTAAAAGTGTTATTCTTTTGTAGTTTTGTTTTTTAAATATCAAAAAGTCATTATATTTATATTGGTATTCACGAAGCAATGTTAAGGATTTTGTAACTAGGATTTGAACTACCAATCTATCAGTAGTAATATTTCATGCTTTGGATAGTATAAGGTTGTTGAGGATCATATAATAACTTCAAATATATATATATATATATATATGGTTACACAATGCTGTATAGACCACATTACAAAACTGCAGTATAATAACAAATTCCTAACAGATTCAATATATATATATATATATATATTTGTATTTTTATTTATTTATATATTAAAACATTAGAATACAATTGGATTTAAGGGATCATACACTAAGAATATCATCTTTAATATCAACTCTTTACAACTTTGATCTCTTTGATGTTTACTTTTTATCTCTTTAATTCATTGCATGCATTTCTTATATTTTTTACAAATCAACTTAATTTCTGTTTAATATATATATATATGTATGTATGTATGTATGTATGTATGTATGTGTATATATAAATACATACATATTTATTATATAATTTTTACATGTTGTTATTGCTACTAAATTCTTAAAAATAAAAAGAATGTTGAGTTCATACAAATACTACTACAATACATATTAAAGTATTATATGAAAATTTAAATTAGAACAAACATTTCAATATATATATATATATATATATATATTTAATTTTTGAATACAAAAATTTTGATTTTATATTATTTTAAGTCAAATAAATCAATGATTGGTTTAATATTATAATATGTATTCAATATTCAAAATATAATTATTTTTCATACAACTATAGTATATGGATATGAAACATCAGATAATAATATTAGAAAATGATATCACAAATCATTCATCAACATAGTAGTATGTTTTTTTTGAAGCTACTCATCTTTTTACTATGTCAATTATATATTTTTTGTAATGTCAATAGAAAATTGGTATGTATGTAAATGATAATATGTAATATATATATATATATATATATATATTCATTGAAATTGTTCCATAAGAGAATTAAGTGTTGTGATGTCAACTTTTACAAAATACATATACTTTTACTTACAACATTTAATATCTATAGACTTTTAAAATTTACATATTATGTGCATTTGCAACTTTTAAAGTTCAAAGATGTTTCAATAATCATAAAGATATTTAAAAAGAATGGCTTCTAAATATATAATCATTAATATCCAAGTTTTTTGTTTTTGAGTCTTAACTCAAATTAATTTTAATAGATACATAATTATGTTTTATATGTGGTGAAGATTATTCATAGATAAGCATATAAACTGAAGATATAGCTGAACATAGTAAGTCACATAAATTTACATTCAAAATCTTCAACTTTATTAAGTGAATTAATTAGGGGAGCATGAATAGTTTACAGATATTGACAGGCAATTGCTTACAGTCGAGTAATTGTGAACAAGGATTAGAAAAAAGTAACAACTGTTTAGCAGCGTTTATTTCCCATGGTAAAAGCTGAATATGTCATTAGCATAAGCCACAGCCTTCTGCAAAAGTTCTCTACTGCAGAGCACCTCAAATTTGAAGACTGTTACATGCAGAAATATAATTACATCACTATTAACCAACTATTTAAAACTCATTCTGCTACATAGAAATATTATTTACTCTAAGTTGAAAAAGAAACAGAAAACTCATTAACTCTAATGAGTACTTAGAACTAACTTCCAATAATAATCCTGAAAGTAAAGCCTGAAATACGTATGATTCTATGGATTCTCAGAACTCAAAACCACAAAAGTGTCATTTTGAGATCGTATTTACAATTTCTAATGTAAATCAAGCCTCTAATGTCCAGGAGGTTCGCTTCATTCACTTGTGGCAGTCGCAGTCAGCACAATTGCAGTTGTGTCCGCACTTGCAATCATTCTCCACATTGTAGCTGCAAATCCCAACAGCATAACCATGCACAGAAATGAAGAATTGAACGCATAAAGGGGGGAAAAAATAAAAATAAAAATAAAAAGAGAAAGAAAGAAAGAAAGCGAGGAAGAAAAAACATAAAGAGTACACTTACTTGCGGTTTCCACCAAATGAAGGTGCGGCAAGTGTCCTTCCACATCTACAAGACCAAACAACTACTAATTAGAACACTTCACGAACGATTGCGAAATTAGCATGCAGAAATAACAGAAACAGTTTAAAAAATCAAAGACCTCTACGATCAAGAAAGCTCTCTAGCCGCATGTAACGTGGAGTTTCATTCTCAAACACACTGCAATAAACCACTCACTCTTGAAGAACTGTTTTGAAGCGTACTCTAATAATCTAAAACCTCAGAGAGTTCAGAAGGAAACAAAAGAATCGATCGCAATCAAAAACCAATAACTGCTGCACATATCACAAGGCGAGACGTAAACCCCGAGCCACATTACCAACCACATCGCCTTCAACAGCAGACGCAAACGTCTACACTCCTACAAAATTCCTACCATTCCCGACAGCTCAAAATCAACCATGAACCAGCAAATCACCTGATCACATACTACAGCAGCAAGCACCCGACCAGCAAAACCCGCTACAACGAGAACACTTACTTGCAGTGGCTGCAAGTGCAATCGGCACCGCAGTTGCAATTAGAGTTGCCGCACCCATCCATGATGAACGAAGCTCAAATTCTCAAAAAATACCTCAGAAACGCGTGAATACAAATACACTTCTTAAGAAATCTGGCTCTGGAATAAAGAGATCGAAGTCAGAAAGCACATTTGTCGAAATCACAGCCTGAGCTCCCCTTCATATACACACAACGGAGCCAGGGTTGGGGCCACACCAGCCGACATCGACGACCACAAAGGAATCCACGTCGTAAAGGAATCAGATCCCCAAGTGTCAGAAGCCATCTCGAGTAAGCAACGGTTTATTGACAACTCCACCAGGTCTCGACACCTCAACCAGGTCTTGTCAGCGTTCCACAGCACACACACATACGCGCACCAACTCCCACGCTCCCACGCATTCCCCCTTTTGCACTATTCTATTCTTTTCCTCTCAGATATTTTGGAAAAGTTCCCGGGAATGGGAACGTAGTTCTCCTCAGTTTTCCGTGAAGGAGCCCACGTGGTCGTATTTCGTTTTCGATTAGTTGTGCTTTGACAGCATCGCGGAACTGGCGTTCGCAGGGTATACGGGCCTTTCGTGGGAAGATTGATACTCGTCCGGGTATCGGATTGTCGGCAGGTGCTTGTGCAGTTTTTGTTCTGCATTGTGGTTTATATTTTTTAAATTTTTTGTGTGTTTTTTTATTTTTACACTGCAGGGGTGAGCCGTAAGCGAGGTTTTGTCAAGGAAATTTATTGGTGGGATTCAAATCGTCAACATGTGTAGTTGTGGTTGTGCTCTTGAGTCCAATCTTGCCATCTTTACAGTCATTGCAGACTACTTTATGATCAATTTTAGTTTAAATATTTTGCAACAATTGTTTATCGCCCTGAAAACCAACAGGAAATACAAAGATAAAGATGTAGACGTGCTTTTTTTTTTTCACATAGGATATCTATTATGTAATTTTATTTTGATTTTAATTTGAAGATGTACTATTGGTTCATGAGAGGAGTTGATGATATATGCAACAAATTTGAATAAAAATAATAGGTAGTGATTTGCATGTGAACTAGATTTTTTTTTAAATCAAATAGCAAAATATTTTCAAAGCCAACTTTCATTTTTTTTGAAAATATGTATAATTCTGCCCAAGCATATATAAATATTTATTTATATTTTCTTGCATAAACTTGTGTCATTGGGCACTACAATTTCTCTGGTTCTTTTGTTCTCATGTTCCTTTGTTCCCATGTTTTCAAAATTCCATGAGTTTTTCAAGTTCTTTTCTTCACAATTTCTTTGTCTCTTTGATTTATATCCAAGTTTTCTTATATATATATATATATATATATATATATTCTCTAATATAAAAGTGTTGTAATAATTGAACATACAAGACAAATTAGTTATAAGATATTTTCTTCTTGTGTTTAATATATGTCTTATATATGTTTGTAGATATGTTTATAGATTTTACAAATATTCATAGGGTTATTAGATTTAGATTTGGATCAATTTATTAAAGACAAATTAATCACAAGCTCACAATCTTAAGAGACCTTTTTGTTAAATTAATTTCTACGAGTAATATTTTAGGTTTAAAAGTATATTGTATTATTTAAAAACAAAATCTGAAGTAATGCACATGTTTAATAGATTAATATGTACTAATGAGACAATTTATACAGAAAAGAAAAGAAAAGAAAAAAAAGAAAAGAATAAGAAGAGGTAATTTGCAATAAAACTAATAAACAATCAAATGATTAAAATAAATAAATAATCTAGAGGATAAATGATATATTGGATGGCTAAGAATGTGCCATGCATTTTATATGGAAGGAAAATTAATTGAAACTTAAAGAGTTCTATTTAATGCATGTATTATTTTCAATCCAAACTTATAGAATCTTTGAATAGTTTATTATTAGATTGGTACTTCTTTATTGTTCTTTGGATTGCTTTGAATTTAAAATTGTGCATATTTTCTCATTTAATTGATGCATTGGAGATATTTCTCTTGAAACATATCTAACATTAAAATATCTTAAATTAACAACTCAAGGTTTTTCAGCAATCTAGGGGTTTTTTTATAAGAAAAAAATATAATTGGTGGAGAAATAAGGTTTTGATATGCTCCAAAAGAAAAAATTATCAAAATCATTGTGGTTTAATTGATATAAGATTTTAGAAGGCTTTTATACTTTGAGCTCTTGAACCAACACATATACTTGGCCAAAACCATCCATAAAAACATATTAAACCACCACCTTCATCACACTAAACTACCACCTTGATTCTTGTAAAGTTTGCCAATCATTTGTGGATTTGGAATGGACTTGGTATCTTTCTACATGAAGAATGGTTGGTTATTGATTTCTGCGAGGGTGGCTTTTGACAAAGTCTACATGTTGGTACATGGGCATGACATAATTTAACATATTTCAACATCATAGAATACACTTTAACAAGCTAGTGGTTGGGGAATTTTTCAAAAGACATCAAGCCCAATCAAAAGCAGAAATTATTAATTGATAAGCAAAGATTTGAATAATCAAATCAAATATTCCTAATCATTGATCAAGTTTATCAAAGCATTTAAAATTATCTTTGACTAATTTACCTGATGAGGATGTGTGTACACAACTTGTGCTTCATTGTCTCCTGCCTTCCCCCCTTCAAGGTTATTTCATTATTTCAAGGTTAGCTTTAACTAAAGTGAAAAGTTGACAGTAGATTTGAGCTTGCCTTAATTTTGGGTTTGCTGTAGTTGTACAATGTGGTTCCATGTGATGTTTTTCTAAATGAATCCAAATAACAAAAAAAAAAAAACTATCTACTATGGGATGTTTGATTTCGAGCAAATTCTTTTCTGTAGTTGATTCATCAGCAGGCTAATGGATGTTTTAAACGTGGAGATCTTGAAGTTATTCCATATAAATTGGGCATGGTTCCTAGGACTTTGAGAAGTTAGGTTAATACTGCAGTAAATGTTGCTTTGCATCATTTGTTTTCCATTCCACTCCCTGAGTGTCACAAGACAACAAAGCTACTGCACTTACAGCACAGAGAAGGGGTCTGCTCCACACGTGATTGATCCAAAACATGACTTGAAACCTTAGATAAATTCAGCCGAGTGGGCTGTGGTCATTACATGTTACAATTTCTCAAAAAATACATCAGGGTAATACTATGGGAGATAGTACATATCTATTATTTCCTGTAAAAAAGGCTGCATGCTCTGGCAGAGAAGGCTACATGATGCACTCAGATTGGTGCCCTGTGACTTTTCCACGACAGATCTTCACCTTACAGGAGATGGCTTCACAGGTGAGCGAGGTGGACTTATAAAACCTGTGACAAGAATATTCCTTGAGAAAGCTGGGGAATTGGGCTCTCCCACCTACAGTTAAGAGGAAGAAGAATGGGTCTCACGTACGAGATGTAGTTTCGATTATTGACTTAGCTTATTCTCTAAGCAGCAATTGAGCTGCAACCTGCCATGCACCTGGGCCTTTTGTGCTGTTTCAGGAGGAACTTCGGTTCTCTGGGCACAGTTAATTTTTTTGACGATCTGCAGCATCATTACAAGCACCATTACAAAGTGTAATTACACTGGATCTAACAGTCTCTCCTCCCGCGACACACTACGGTATTAAAAGGCAAGCATTGCACAGCGATGTATCCACACTGGTCCAGTAATTAGAGCAACTATGTCCACTGTCAAAAACCGTAACATCAATGTGGATAGAGAGGGACCCACCGGCGTGGCATAAAGGGACGATCAAAGTAGGGCATAAGTTGTGCCCTGGGTACCATCTCCCGTCGCAGCCTCCTCACTTCCTCCTCCTCCGCAACCTGAAGAAGTACTGATCGTTACAAACTGATCATGGAGCATCAGGAATTGCAGATGAGGTGTAAAGCTTCGAAACTGATCAGGAGTCGGAGAGAAATCGATAACATACCTTGCGTCGCATTTCCTCCTCCTGTCTCATCATTTCCTCTTGTCTTTGGCGCTCAGCAACCTGCAACGAGTGATACAAAATCAGCAACATCAAGGCATCTGACAGTAGTCAATAAATCGGGTGAACCGCATCGCGCACCGCGTAGTGCGAAGAGGGCCAGGCACTTACACAATCGTCGAACTCAGCTCTCTCGACAGCTCTAATGTCAGTAATGAGCCTGAAAGCTTCTGGCTTAGTTTGCTCCTTCACTGGAGGCTTAGGCGGAATCTGCAGCACAGGGGAATTAGAAGTTCAGAACGGTTCCCCAAATAGCAGGCTGGAGGTATAGAATGTAATTGAATAACCTGATAATAGTGAAATATATGTGATGGGGAGTACCGCAGGCTCCTCGGTTGTCCACGGTAATCCCTGCGCTAATGGGATCCGCAACCGCTCCTCTTCCTGCCACATATGCTGAAGCCTCTTTGAAAACTCGTACTCCTTCATTGCTCCTCTTTCCTGCAATTCCCAATGTGATCAATGCAAAGGTCTCAAAAAAGGTAGATGTGAACTTGCGGAATGTGCTTGGCACAGCCTACTGATTCCTATTCTACGAACAAAAATTCTCTGAAGTCCCTTCCATTTGCCTCGGCATATTGCATGATTACGAAACATCTCGAAACTGCCGTCCCGCAAATTACCTCAGTACGGAGTCTAAAGGGGTGCAGCGATGTGCAACGCTTAAGTTTTTGCAAGCGCATTGCTTGACCTTTCCGAGTACAAGTCCATGCCGTTGTCCTTGTTTTTCCAGAAGAAGTGGATGCCCCTTTGTCGCTGCAAGTCTGAAAAGAGTAACCACAACGGTTGAGTGCTGACGTCTTCTACACTCTTTAGCCATTCACTGGTTCAACTATTATCTGAATACTTAGCATCGACTTCTGAACTCTACATACTGCGTTGACTAATACCTTGTAAAGAGAACCACGTGGAGTAAAGACGAGGTCTAGAGAAAAGAACAAATGAAGACTCACGTCATCTTTAGAGGTCGTGCTTTGCTCGCCACTAATTGCCCATAGCTGAGTCCGGACTTTCGGTGGTGCTGACTTGCTGCTTCCAGATAACGCATTTGGCTCAGTGTCAAACAACTAGACAACATCACAACTCGAGAAACAGCATTCAAATTCTCTAAGGAAGTTACCATGATTGAACAGCAGTATCATACCTGGTATAAGGGGCAATCCTCGATTCTACCCTTTTCGGCGTCTTTGGGAGGTCCTTCTCATCTTGTTCAGGATGGAGAGAATTCATATTGTCGACGAGCTCTGCCGAAGCCATGGACTCATCCCACGCATGCACTTTATTTATGGAGGCAATGGTCTCCAATTGCGATACGTCTACTGATGAAGATTCAGGTGCTCCGCATCCTCCTGAAAACTGTGAATCTTTCTGAGCCAATCGACCAACATGCGAGTTCTTGTACTTTGCTCTTTGTATCTCTTCTTCCGTGAGCTTAACGGTTTCGAATGCTTTCACTAAGGCGTTGACAGTACCAGGTACCTTAGGAACTAGTCGCATTACAGCGTCTTTAATGGCTGAGTCCCACATCCACTCCTCCGCCTGTTTTCTTTTCAGTCCTTCCTGCTTATTTAATAATATGGATTGATTACTGGAAGTTCCGACAGATAGGCGCCTACCACCCATCTTGTAATATTTTCTTCGCAGAGGGCGCGAGCTACCAAATGTGTCTCTCCTACTATAACTTCGCCCATCACCTTTGGACCTAAACGAGAAACCGCTGGACACTGTGTTTCTGCTTGCACGTACAGAATCTTCCATGATCACGGGTATCCCGCGACTAGTGGCATCCAATGTAACATCATCGCCAGTTCGGGGACGAGTCGATGTGGTCGACGTGGACAGTGCTCCTTCATTACAGTCTCTGCTTTCAAGGTTGACATCTTCTACGGCATTATTTACTGAACCCTCGCGAGTTGAATTTGAAAGCACAGACTGCGGCTGGAGAACCTCGACTACATCCTCCGGACCCACTCTTCCCTCCACATCTGTTGCTGGATCTTCAACGTCGGCTCCGACCCACTGAATAGGTGGTTCGACGACATGTATCTTTCGCGGGGTGGAATGTTTCACAACTGGAACCAGACAGGCTTCAGTGTCGCTTACTCTGGTAAGTTCTCCTTCAATTCCGTCAGGAGCAGTTTCAACAACAGTCTTGGAAAACACGTCCTCTCCGTTATTCTCTTCTACAGCTTCATTACAGATTGTATGATGATCATAACTGTTATCCTCTACAGGCACCGATGAAGCTAAGGCCTTCAGCTTAGAGTTCTGTGGTGGCTGCCAACCAGGTATTAAGTGGCGCTTCGATTTCAGATACTGCCGTGGAGCAGGGACTGCGTAATCAGGGTTGTTCGCCGCACACCTGGGTGATCTGCAAAAGTGCTTGTGAGGAGAATTCCCGACCTCTCTGAGCATAGCAACTTTCGCTGGGCTCTTCCCAAGGACCCCGCCCTCAAGCGCTCCAGCGTCACAATCCAGTCTCCTTCGAACAGGAGACTTGCCCACATCGTTATCGCACAGGATGGTGGATTTGGGTTTTCCAGGCGCCTTCTTGGGAGCACACTTCCCAGGCGTGACCGCCTCTTTGCCCATGTTCGGGTTGCAATTCTCTGCGTGGCAGCCCCCGCTCTGTACGGAGGCAGAGCCATAACCAAAGCAGCCCCCGGCGCCATTGGACGCAGGTTGCAAAGGGGACTTTAAGGCCTCCACAGCCATCAGTCAGAAACTTTTGAAGGGTCAATAGCCTTACAGATTCAGTGCTACACCTTAAACAATTCAGATTCACCGTGACCCACGAATCAGTTCTACGGTGAGAAAATACGGGATCAGAACCACACCACTGATCTCCACGAGGTCTTGCTAAGTGATTCAGAAAGTTGTCAAGGCAGAAGCAGTACTGTAACCATATATAAGTCCATCTTGACACACACCAACTCCAGGATCGCACGCATTACAAATCTTGCCAGGGCACTGCACACAGTCAAAAACCTCCTGCCCGTCATCACCAAAGATTCCTCCAAGACACGCTTGATCAATTCCACGACCGCAATCCCCCTCAATCGCACGAACCAAATCCAACCAAACCCAACCAAAACGACCAAAAATCTCTCACTTCGTACCTCCAAAAAAACCATCCGGTGCTACAACATCGTCAATCCTCCACGCGATTCGCTTCGCCCGAAGTTCTCCGCTGCCTTCGACCACATCCAGAACTTAAAATCGTAGACCTCCCTCACCAAAAACTCACGTTACTCTGTCCAACAATCCCCCCCTCTCCTCTTATTCTAATCCTGGATTCAAACTCCTCCTCCTCCTCTTCCTCCGAACAGTTTCCACGAACTCTTCCTTAGCAGCAACACCTCCACAATCCAAAAATCACTCAGAAGACCTGAACCCACCTAAAAACCGATTGTCCAAATCTCGCAGACTGAAACTCTACACAACAACACAACAAATACCCACGAGAAGAAGGCGAGTCTAGACCAAATGCGCGGTGCGGGGGCGATCAAAGAGGGGCAGGGAGACATCGCATCGCGAGGATTGTTGTATTGAGCGTTCGGAACCTGCAGGAGGAGCACAACAGTTTGTTCGCGGCTCTGGAGGAGTTCGCGCTGACGTGGACCGAAGTGCTGACATGGACGAATGCCACTGGCCCGACCCTTGGGGCTGAATGGGTATCCGTTAAACAGCTAAATTTCGATCCAACGGTACTCTTCGTTGGTGCCGGCTGCGCGTTCCCTTGGGGAGTTAATGCGCTCCCCTGGGGATTGGAACCACGTTCGAATGACGCGTTCGCATGGTTCCCATAGCGCTTCACCTTGATTGTGGGGTTGAAAACTTGGGCCTCCATGGCGTGATTTATGAACGTTTGTCTTTTTGTAGGGTTGGGATTAGTGCACCCCCCCCCCCTCATTTTTAAAAGTAAGTTGACTTAACATTTCAAATCACCCTATGGCCTAATGAAGTATCCCTTCGAAAACAAAATCCTCTTGGGTTTAATACACTCTTTTGCTATTGCTTGTTTGTCCACCTTGCATATTAATTGCCAACTCTATCCTAAAAACCTAACCTTAAACCCCTCTACAATTGATTGTTTCCAATTGTTTTAATGGTTTCTTTTAAACTTTTTTCCTTTCTAGCATGTTATATCCAAAAGCTTATCCTACACTACTTCAATAAATTTGATAAATAGTGGAGTATTTCTTTTTGCATATTTGATGATTGATCAACAACAGATGTGTTGGAATGTTTTTCTGTTTTCTTTTCTTTATTTCTTTTGGCTCTTTGATGTATATATATATATATATATATCTATAAGTATTTAAATAGAAATGTTGGGTTGTTATTTTTGAGGACACATAAAGATTCTTGGAATGTTTTATTTGATTTATTACATCGCTTTGTTAGTTATTTGATTTTTGCAATCATCAGAGTTTTGTAATAAATGTTTAGGAGACTATTCAAATGTTTCAATTTCAGTTGAATTTGATAACATAGTAAGTACAATCAGATAGCTTACAGTTGAGTTGATTTTGTCAAAATGGAATAAATAAAGATAGATAAACGACTATATATCTAAAATTATAATCCCATAATACCATTTTTTTACATCTAAAATTAATTAATTAAATGCACTGTAGTGTGTGAGATATAAATGCATCGAAATAATTAAAACAAATAAACACTAATGATAAAATTAACTTTAAAATTCAAGGTTATTGCTTTTTTAACTATGATTACATCAACATCTGCATACATATTTCGGATAACGTTGTAAACATTGTAGAACACAAGTATACAAAGTGACCACTATAAAAATTAAACTGTTTCAATTGCTTATTCCTAACTTTTCAATTCATAGTCCTAAAATAAATGGTTCATAATATTTTTATGTCTTATTTATTAGATTTTTTGGATAGTCATAATATAAGTTTTAAAATTAGGACATCTATATATATATATATATATATATAGACATATAATATATATAAATAGACATAGATACATATGTAATTAAATTATGGAAAGCGCAGCAGAAGAGCTCTCGTAAGCATGGCAGGCAATTGCCACCTATTATCTTTTATCCTGTTTTGTTCTGATTATTTGATTTCAAAATTAATTTGTTGTTAAAATTATATTTGAATGTGTATATATATATATATACATATATGTGTGTGTGTGTGTGTGTATTTGTTATACTCTAATGCTTTGAAAACTCTTTTATGTTGCAGTGCCTATATGAAATGTTTAATGTTGTTGTTTATCCACTTTCTATATTAATTTTATCTTCAACTGATGAGAAATAAATGACTATTATTGATTAAAATCGAATCATTTGCTTTGGAGCATTTTGCATGATTATATTAGACAGATCATGTTGTGTCATAAATGATATTTTATCTCTTAAATACGTGGATTAGCATGAAGGGTTCAAATGTTATCGGTATTATTAAAGAATTACACCAAGCTTTATCAAAATAATAATTATTATAATTTTTCATTGGTGTCATATGCATCATTAAATTTTAAATAGGAAAGAATGTCAATTTATAGTAAGGATTGTAGTACCCCATACAATTATTAAAATACCAGGAAATAAATTCAAGTCGTGTTTTTATTAAAATGTGAATTTGGGCTGTTCTCCTTTTATTGGTTACTAGAATGATATACTTAGAATAATATATATATATATATAAATTCCTATTTCACTACACAAAATTAAATGACTAGATCACTATTTGTAAAAATCTGAGGTTTCTAAAAGAATGTTTACTTCTTCAAGTGGATGAACTTCATAAGGCTTTCAAATGAAACGTTTTTGAAATGTTTTTTGCAATTTCATTTATAATTAATAGATGAAAAAAAAAAAGTTAAAAAAGTAACAAAACTTCTGCAAGTAAATAAACTATTATCATATCTAGTCTATTTTTCTAGTAATCATATAAAGAACATCAATTTCTAAAATTTAAATACAAGTTTCACATGAAATTATTGAATCTTTAAATTTAAATTAAAAAATAAAATTATATAAACGAAGTTATTTTCTTTTTTAAGAATAAAAAAATATATATTATTATTATTTTATCTGATATATGTAATTTAAAAAATATATTATTTTGTATAATCATATTTATAAACACATTTCAATTCTGTTATACTATATTTGTTATTTTATAAATTAGTATGTTATGCAAAAATTGTAAAAATAAATTTCATTGCATGCATATATTATATTGGAATAAAAAAATATATACCAGAACTATCAAATATACAATTTGAAGTAAACATCAATTCTATTAACATCTTAAATTGTAACTTTTAAAATTTATCTTTAATTGTGATGTATTAAATTGAAATTATTGGTTATTACGAATCTTAGAAAACATAAATATAAATATTGCTTCTTTACATTTAAAATTAGTACTGTACATGCATACTAAAAATAAATTTATTTGAGGCCACACTAACGACCTAACTTATACAGATGTTTGAGACACATGCAACAAAAAAATCTAACTGTATTTTAAACTTGATTGTATATGAATTAACATGAATGCTTATTTTTCCCTCATTGTTGTACAAAAACCTAATATAAATTTAGACATATGCTAAATATGCAAGAAAAATGATGAAAATAGTACAATAAGAGCATCAATTCAATTTTTTAAATCAATATTTCTAATGCATTTATTCAAAAACATGTACAAAGTTATGTGAAAAATTATATTATTGTATAATTTACTCATAGTTTTTATTTTATTTTATTCTTTTAACTTTTTAATTCACCTAATACTGAAAGTTAAGTAATGGGTATATTTAATAAATTATGTGATATAAAGTTTTTATGTAATATTAATTTTTTGAGTCTATGTTCAAAAGATCTTTTATATATATATATATATATATATATAATGTAAGAAAATCATATGTAGCATTAGTTGTTTTATTTAAAATTTATGATTCTATAAATTTTAGAGCTTGTTAGAATAATAAATTTAACAAATTTGAATGATAACTAAAGAAACATAATATGTAATATTAATCCACTTGTTCAAAAACTTTAGATAAACATCTATTTTAAAAAACACAACAACAATTACACAAAAAACAATAACTTATTAGAAAGTCTTTAAATCTTGTGCATATTATTTAATACAATTTTGAAAACCAAATTCATGTCCTTGTAGGTTGTAGTCTAGATTCTTAAGAGCACTCAACCAAATTGTTGCATAGAGACATCCATATGTTTACAAAATCTTATGCTTAATCATATATATTATAATTACAAAAAAAATACAAGTACTTAATTGTATAAGATTATGTATATATATATATATATATATATATGAAATATTAAAATGACCCAACTATTTACTAAATCAATCAACCCTATTGTGGAGAATAAGAGAGGTTGGGATGAGAGATATGATTGTAATGATGGTTTTTGGAGATGATCTATTTTTCTAATGAGGGTTATAAAAGGGTGGATTGATTCAGGAGACAAATGTGTCATTTTAACATTTTCCTATGTATATAATTTATTTATTTTTTGGTTTGTATTAAGAACAAAAAACATTAGTGAAGAGATTTTTATGTGCCATTTGAGAGTATATGTTTTTATTAACTTATAATATAAATTTAGAATCTATATTAATAATTATCCAATAATAATAATAATATTATTATTATAATATGAATATCAAGGTATTACATTTTATTATACTAATTTAATGTTGCTGAAATGTTCTTTTTTAAATGGTTCTATTTGAATGTATCTTGAAGGCAACTTGATTCAGTCATTAAGTTTTCTAAAATATATAATTATATTTTAAGAAATAATAGTAGAAAAATGTTTATAAAATATATCAGAATTTATCAGATCAACATTGTTAAATAAATAGAAAAACATTCAATCTATATTAAATTAATAATCAATAAAAATATACTTTTTTCAGAACATGACCTTCATTAATTATTATTAATTACTTTGGATTTTTCCAATGAAATAAATTTAATTGAAATACATCTTCTTGCAATTATTTTTTTGTAGTTACTAAACTACAAGTTTTTCTTCTTGCTCTCGAGGTTCAAACATAAATTTAAAAATAAAATTACATATTTTTATTTTAATATAAATGTAAAAAATTATAATTTAAAGTAAAAGCAAAATTTCCGTTTTCATCATTTTGCTTAATTTTCTGTCTAACAAATTTACGACTCTATTTTATACATGCAAATGAATTATTTAAGATTTTGCAGATTCAACTCCAAAATAGAAATTGAAGTGAGTTTATTTAAACATTTTTTTTGTTCCATTTGTGATTTTTGAGTTTTCAACAATTTTTTCTTTGTTTAAATTTTTTTCTACCAAGTCATATAATTTAATGAATTAACTATTTCTATTTTTTATAATAATATCATAAAAAAATTCGTACAAGGTCTTTTACATTATTTTTAATTTTTAATTTACAAATGTAATATATTAAATGCATAGATTAATTTGTGATTATAAGAAGGTGCATCCCAAGTCATTATATTAGAAAAACAAGAGAAATAAAAGAGTTGTTGAACATAACTCGTTGAAATCAAGTAATGTTAATACAATGAGTCTTTGTAACAATTTACTTCATAAAACCAAAGAAACTATTGACTATATAAGGTAATATAGTATTGGTCGTGTTGAGTGAGAAAAACAAAATGGGTTGATTATAATTCAAATTTGACTTTAATGAGGTTAACTATAATAAAGGCTCCCTATGTAATTCTTTTGTCTTGTGCATAATTAGTTTATTTTATAAAATTATAGAATTCCATCAAATTTTTATATTCTTTTTCTAATTCTATTCATGTCTATAGCCACCTATGATATTACTTTGCAACAAAGAATAGCTTCATAATATATAAGTTAATTTAGCATCTTATGTATTAAGAAATTTTGAATCATCAAACTATTTTCTTTCAAATTGATTTTAACATATTTTTTAATGTATTTTTTTACTACTTCTTTTTATTGGAAGAACTAAAATTATTTTATAGCTTAATTATCTAAAGGCATTTGTTTGGGTAATCGAATTTTATCTCTATATAAATCTCTATGTATTTTTCTTTTTTTGACTACCTTCAAAATTGCTTCTTTGATCTATGGATCCTCTGTCTTTGTGGTATTTCTTAATGTGGCATGTCTTTCCATAGTGCCAACATTTCTTACAATTACTAATTGATCTAGACTTTGATCTTAATCTATCTCTACTAGTGTTTTGAACTTTATCATATCATCTATCTCTTATTAACAAAGCTTCAAAACATTTTTTGTTCACTCATCAATATCTTTATGAACTTATTTTTAAGAAAAATAGATGTAACATTATCTACTACAATGATTTCCTTTCTACACAACAAAGTCATAATAAGATGTTCAAAAGAAGGTAGTAACAATGTCAACAACATCAATGCTATGTTTTCTTCCTCAATCTTCATATTAATACAAGTTAACTCATAGATAGTACAATTGAAGGCATTTAGCTGCTTTATGAGTCTCTTCCTTCTTTCATTAGAAAAACATACATTTTTTTTTATATATAAAATCAACTAAAAAACAAAGAAAAATCTAATTATTTTTAATTTTTAAAATTTAGAAGGAATATCTTTTGCAAATTTAACTTGTTTCTATAAAAATACTTTCTATTATATCATTTTTTAAACACTTATTGCTAATTTATTCAATACTAATTTAAATAAAGTATATTTTATTTATTAATTTATTTTCTTATTATATTTTATGCAAATATTTATTTAAAAAATATTTTATTTGATTTAATAATTTTTACTTTTCTATAACATATTTAATTTTACTATCATAGATGTCTTTTATTTATTGCATTTATGCTTTATATTTTTGAATAACTAGAAGAAATAAATATTTAAGTATAAGATTATCTGTGCTTATGCTTATCTAATTGTAATCTACTTATTTGAAAATATTCCTTTCATAGATTGAAAATAGAAAATTTAAGAAAATTCTAGCCACTACTTGCCTAAGGCTTCTGATAATATTTGCACAAGTCTATGTCTTAGAAATGTTTGTATAATAGAATCACAACAATAAAATAGATGTACCATTTGTTTTGATATTGAAGCTAAGAGTGTTTCTTTTAAATCAAAAATATTTAGATTACTTTATTTTTGAAGTTTACAATATTTTTTTAGCCTCTTTACTTTAGATAAGAGATTTTATATTACTTTGAAAAAAATTATGTATAATATATTGTACTTTTATAGAATTTTTAGAATCATACCTATATTAAAGTAAATAAATTATTTTTAAAATGAAAGATATCATTTAAAATAATAACTTTGCTACGAAAATTGATTATTTTATATAATAATAATCTTATTTTATGTATAATGATTTTTACTAATAATTCTTTATATTTTAAATTTCTATTAAATATTATAAGAAAAATATTTAAGTATTTTTAAATATTGTGTATAATTTTTCATATTTAACTAATTATATTAGTCTTAAGATAATTTAGAGAATATTTTATTAAAAGCATATATATTTTGTTATTACTATATATAATTCTAAGTCTTACTAATATTTAAATTCTATCACTATGATTCTGATATGCAAAATTAAGATTCTAACTTAGATTAAATAATTTGTGTGATTAAAGTTAATTTAAATAAATTGTTATTTTCTTTTGTTAATATTCTAATACAATTAGAAAATTTATCTTTTTATATCTTCATTAAATTTTAAACTTTATATATAATATAAAGAATGTTTTTGGCAGTAAATCTTTAGGTTCATATTATCAAAATATATATATATATATATATATATATATATATATATTACGTGCATATTTTTCCACCTTAAATTAAATTCTATGAATATTTTAAAGAGTGATCTATGAAACTTTACTATCCATGAGAAATTTGTTATTAGTGACTTGATTTTTGGTGTGAAACAAAACAAAATAAAAATTCATAATTCACATACTTTGACTATATTTGGATTAATTACAAAACGACTGTCATATTTTGTAAAAATCAATCTAAACATGTATTGGACATTTGGCTATAGAAAGATTTGATCTTATCTTAAATTTGGATTTACAATCCAAAAAAAATGCATAAGGTGTATAAAGATATCTCCTTGGAATTGTAAATAACCATATTATGCTTTGAATAATGCTAAGTATTTTTATTAATCTTAAAAAAAATGTATAAAAATCTTACCACATTCTAATAAACTCTAAATAAATCTTTATAATCCTTAAAAATCTTGATATAATCTGAACTAAACTTCTACAAAAACCTTGAAAACTTTTATTAAATTCTAATTAAAGTCTATATAAAATTAAAAATCTCAATAATTATTTATCTAATTGCTAATCTAAATTTAAAACTTTGATACTTTTTAATCTACTAGTTGACAACAAGCATATCAAATTTGAAGAGAATCAAACATATAGATTAGGAGAATATACTCCTAATTTGTTTGGATGTTGGTTGTCTTACTTCTTTAGTATGAATAAATTTTTTAATATGAATAAATCTCTTTTGAACTATTCCTTTTCTATTAAAATTTGTAAAAATATTATAAACTAAGTGAATTATTAGCACATAAGAAATTATTCTAATCTAATTTGTAAATTGTACTAAAATGTGGAAACCTTCATTGCCCTTCAAAACCAATTTTTGGAACTCCTAATCATTTAATTTTCAATTACTTTTAATTTGACTATCTCAATAGCTCATTTTGACAATATACATCTAACACATTCATATTCACAAACTCGAAAAAAAATTATTTGTAGATTTGCTACAAAATTCTTTTGATTACATAATTATAACATTTTTTTACTTCTCTAAAAATGAAGTCATTCAAAACAACCCTAACTTTATAAAGTTCTTACAAAATCATTTTCTACTCTAATTTATTGAATCCAATATTTCAAAAAATCCAATCAAATTTTCTTGCAAATCATATTCTTTGATTAAAAATTAAAAAAAAATCCCCACATTTGCCATAGATACATGGTCTTGTATTTTATGATTTGGTTTTAATCCTAGTTCACAACAAATCTTCTTTGAGTATCAATCTAAGGTTTTTTTACATAATCTTTGTTAAAAGCTATCCTTTAAATTTACCTAAATATACCTATAATATTATTTTTTGTTTATTTGTTTGTTTTTTTGTCTTATTTAGGATCATATTAAATAAATAGAAATCATATTTACACAAAAATATTAATATTAATACTTTTACCAACTTCTTAGATTTTATCTATGTTTTAAAAGTAATTTTTTAGTTTATTGTCAATTAATCTTTTTATAATATTTTTTTCTACTTTTATCTAATATTTGTGTTATAACATGATACCGTCATATAGACCATAATGGTTGACTTAGTTCCCAAGCTCTTTTATAATGTAAATTATATTCTTAAATTATTATTAAATAAAATAAAATTTCATATTATTATTATAACTATCTAATTTTTTAAATTTAAAAAGATCATCTAAACTTCTAATATTATATTATAAAATATTAAATATCATTTAGATTAAAAAGATATAAGAATAGAATCTATTGTCTCATAATATTTATCTTAAAAAGTATTATCACTAATTTTATTAGTTGATATTTTGGTTGTCTTTTTAATTGTGCATAATTAATAATTATACATGTGTCAACCTTCTACTATTTATCTAAAACACTTTCAATCAAATTTAGTATAAAGAGTCATTTATATCAAAATTAAAATATTCAAAAATTTATTCTAGATTCTAATTTAAATCCTTAAAGTAATACAATTTAATGTTTAAGATATTGTTTTCATTCTATAGAATTTTCATGTAATTTAATCTTAAAATACTTAATTATTAACATTATATACATATAGAAATAGAATATTGAGTGCCAAGTCTTTAAATAATAGCTCTTTATTCCTATCAATTGAATTATAAATGATCAATATTACTTCTATTAAGTTTAGTTAGCCCTTGTTTAAAAAGATTATTTTTTATGATTTATTTATTGATTTTATGTATCTTAATTATTAATTATTTGATTTTATATTTAAACAAAAGATTATAAGATCATCTATTTTTTATTGGTATTTGTAAAATACTATGTGATCTTGTTTGTGAGCCTTTGGTTTTCTTGTGACTTGAATTTGATGCACAATTGTTATTTTTATTTTTTATCATATAAATTATCAAGAAATTTATTTTTTCAGCTTAGTTACTTTTTAATTCTATAATATTTGTATTCTTATTTCTTGTGTTTCCAAAGATTTATGATTTTTAGAAGCTTTGAACTATTTTGTAATATTGACCTTTGACCTTTGACCTTTGAACACTTAAATATCTATCTTTTTTATTTCTAATATTAGATAAATTTCTTTTTGATGTATTAATTCTATCAATAGATCGAATTTTATACCATTATTTGATTTTCTATTACTTCTATGTCATTGTTTTAAATTGATAGTATGTGTATTTTTGATTTGGTATAGGACCAGCTGTAGTATGACCTACCAATTGCTATTTATTAAAAATGTGATGTTCTTCTTGAGCTTTGTTACTAGGCTTTTTACTATAAAAGTCATCTTGTTATAATAAATCTTTTTATAATAATGTTATACTTTTGATGACTATAGTTGCATGAATAGTAATAAAAATTGTTGTTAAAGTCTTTTCTTGGTGCTTTACTCAAATATTTCTATTAATTACAATTAGATCATTGATTTTTTATAGTTTGATAATTGTAACACAAATTATATTTGTTGTGTTTACATTGGCTTGGAATACAATATAAATAAGTATGATTGTCGACCTCACATGTTATTTTGCATTGAATATATTTTTTTGAATTTGTTGAATTTATCAAATTTTGAAGAAGAAAAAAAGATAAAAATGGAGGAGAAAAGAGGTGGATGCCTTATATCTATTTATATTTTTTGAAATTTTTATTATTTTGGTTAGACTTAAAAAATAAATAATAAAATAAATTTATTACCATTTTTTTATAAATTACCTTTCTTTAATCATATTTTATAATAGATACTTTATTTTCTATTTTATTAAATTGGATATAATGTGTATTGTTTCTCTTGTTTTTTAGTTATGTCACAATTTCCTATTTTTTTAGAAATAATAATTATTATACATGTTTTTAATTTATAGAATGCCAAAAAATAAAACCTATATTTTGTTGGATAATGACTACGTTAAATCATGATTGATTTTTTGTTTTGAAGTGACATAGTAAGTGACTACTATTTTTGACTTCTATGTTTAACTAAATAGTAGTATCATACAAAACATAGATCTTGAAACTTATCATATATTAAACCAATTCTATCATTTTTTTTTTAACATAAACAAGTTTTTTTTTGCAATAATAGCATTAAATTCAAATGAATAATTATTTATAATTGTCAACATTAGAAACTTGAGTAATTTTATAAAAAAATTAAAATAAAATTTAATGTTTTTTTATTAGACCAAAATTTAAATTAAAAAGTTGAAAGATGTTGATACAAATAATTGTTTAATTAGTGACAATAGCAAAAAATAATTTATAATTTAAAATAAAAAATATCCAATAAAAATATCTTAAATTAATTTTTTTGAAATTTAAAATTAGATCTTTAATTATATATTACTAAAAGTGAGAAAAAAATTAAAGTAGATCTTTAATTGACTAAATGTATTGACTCAATCTTTAATCTTGTATCACTAAAACAAAGAAAGTAATACAAATAATAGTTAAATATAAGATAGAAAAGAAACTACAACATTTATTTTTAGTCATAAATAAATAAATAAATCTTGAATCAATACTAGAATACAAATTATATATAATAAAGAGCATAATAGCCTTGGTCTAACTTTTATATATACTAACTACAAAGAAGGTCTTGTAGAAACTTCTTGAAGACCACAAGGCTTTTGGCCCAAACATCAAGTTCTGGATTGCTTCAAATAAAACTTTCTAAAATTAGAAAACTTATAATAAGAAATTTTACAAGATAAAGGCAAAATCATGAGAATGAAGATCTATGATATAAAATTATTTCTAGATAATTTTAAAAAATTACTATGTAAAATATTTAAAGTATATCACATTAATACAATGAGATAATTCTTTGTCATATATATATATATATATATATATATATTTTCTTCCTGATAAAATCTTTGGAGGAGAGATAAAGAGACTTGAAAAGTTCGTCAAAAACCATCATGGTGCTAGTTTTGCCTTTTAACTATATTTTATATAATTTTATATATTTTCTACATGATACCTTTTGGATATCATGAGGGAAATAACGGCCAAAAATGCATTTAACGTTTATTATAGCAGTTTGAAAGTAAATTAATTCTTATAATATTTTGATTTCATCTAATTGTTGTTCATATTTGTATGTGTTGGGATTAAAGTAAAGATACAGAATGAGATCATAAAGTTGAAATTCTAAGGTAAATTTTCTAAAAAAAGTAAAAGGAAAGTGATAAAAAACGCAAGACACGGCTACCGTCCAGTCAAAGAAGAGGATTTATATATCAACCTCAAAGAAGGAATACAATAAATTAAAAACAAGCACTGGGATACTTTCATCCAATGGATGGTGCTAATGGTCCGAAGCTAATTGGCGGAGGGTGAAACTTTCCTAAATGGACGGAAATCATCCATTCGCTCCTTTGAAAACGTTCCAGTCCATATCCGACGTGGCAGGCACATCACTCATGTGCACCAGGAAAAAAGTGAAACAGGAGGATAACTCGAAAAATAAAATAATTTAAAACGTGTGAGATTCAGAGTTATCCTTCTTTTTCACTTTTCTCATATTATTTTTATTTGCCATTTTTCTTTGGTGAGAGTCTATACAAATGAGTAGAATAATTCACTATATTCAGGTTTTAATATATTAATACTAATAGTCATAATTCATAAGCTTTTCGATTTAAAAAAAAACAAAATTATGAGTATCCATGAGTACACAAGAATAACACATTTGAGCCTTCTTTTGATGTATTTAATGTGATTTCGATTACTTTCAGACAAGGCTTGGATCAAATGAAGTCTACTAGATTCACTCTAAACTTGGAACTTGTATGATGTGAAACTCCTTCAATGCTATCACCATCCAACGTTATATTGATCAACACTGTGATAGAAAACAACCAACCATCCTTTTTAACAAAATTGCATTAAGAATATTACAAAAAAGTGGCCAATGCAATAACATTGAAAAAAAAACGTGCTTCTTTTGCAAACAACAGTTCCACACTGTACTCAACCGTTCAATTCCACAACTCCCCCAAAAAATAAAAGATAACAATAGAAACAAATAAGGTCACACAGCAACAAATACACTACAAATTTTTTTTAAATTCCGGCTTCGTTGACGACCGAAAAAGTCCAAAGTTCCAAATCACGTCAGAATTAGCGACGTGACCGGCAGTTCAGACTGACAGGCGGACCCACATATGCACGCATGGTCGACGGAATCTCAATCAACGTCCATCGAGGGGAACGATTACCGACGAAAATGACGACGGGTGCCATCAATCACGTCCACAGTAATGTGGTCGACCGGACGAACGTTCGTCGGAGAGAGATGAACAGATCGTGAAGGTTGTGACGAACGAAGCCGAAGGGGTCGTGGTGGTGGACAGAAGCGAATGGCTCGGTGCAATGGACCCCCCCCCCTCCGTCCGAGGAGGGTCCGTCTGATCGGAGTGTCCTTTTTGTGTGGCGCCGCTGATGGCCAACCATCACACCGCGATCACTCGCTTCGGGGTGGCGTGGGCTTCCTCATCGCATCTGGTCTCGCCCTGCGTCCGCTGGATGTTTCTGCGGCGGCATTGGCTGTGAAATGAGAGGTTATTTGGAGGCGCTGGTAGTAGTGATTACTTTGTGGTGAAGTGAAGTGAAGGGTGTGTCTGTGTGTGTGGGTGTGTGTGGGTGGTGAAGATTGCGTGGTGGAGTGCTGGGTTGTTCGATTTTTTGAGTGTTGGGGCGGTAGAATTTCTCGTCATGGCGTCGGGGAAGGTGATGGACCCAGAGAATTTGAACCTGAATGTGAAGAAGACCGTGTATGCGGTGCGAGGGGAGCTGTACTTACGAGCTTCGGAGCTGCAGAAAGAGGGCAAGAAGGTGGATTGCATTTCGGGTTGAGTTGTTGGGTAGAATTTATGGGGGAGAGACGTTGATCGAGTTCGTTGGAAGGAGGGGAAGCTGAAGCGGCATGAGTTTGCTTAATGGTGGTGGTGTTGGTGTGTTTTGCCTTGGGGAGTGTAGTGGTTTGTTCGGTGTACTTGTCAGCTGTGTTGTGTGGGTGTACTGCGTGGTGGGGGAAGAAAAGAATAGAACGGTTCTCATGAGATTTATGGCTGAAATTTGTAGAGACGATTTCATTCTTGGATTGTCTTGGTCTTCGCAGATTATCTTCACCAATGTTGGTAACCCACATGCTCTTGGTCAGAAGCCCCTCACTTTTCCTCGTCAGGTGAAGTCCTTCACTCGTTCCTTGTCTTTCTTCAGCTCATTGATTGCCTTACAATTTAGTGAAGTCTACATCAATCGGTGAAATCGTAAGAGGGATTTGTCTTCATCTTCTCATCATTGACTTTGCTGTATTACGTCGCTAGGGGTGCTATGTGTTAATTGAGTTAAACGGCGGAGGCAATTAATTCTGAGCTGCTATTTTGCTGCTACAGGTCATGGCTCTGTGTCAGGCACCCTTTCTTATGGACGATCCACACGTGGGATTACTGTTTCCTGAAGATGCCATTGCTAGAGCGAAGCATTACTTGGCTATGACCTCAGGAGGCGTTGGTAAGTAAATCATTTGTTCTCTACTCTGCAGTTGAACTATGTGGAAATTTGAATGTATCTTTATTAGTATTAGACAGAAAGCTTTGTGGACGGTGAACAAGTTGGTTCACCTTAGTTCTGGTTGATTAGTAATAATCAACCAGGATATTGGTTACCTCACACACCGTTGAGAAGGTGAAAAGGGAAATGAAAGATGATGTCAGGCCCACTTTCTTGGCCAATCATCAGTTAAGGCCTGGTCGTTGTGTTATCAGTCTTCACAACCACAGGATATCTGTGAACTTGGGTCATGTTTTATACAGATGGTCTAAAGATGGGCAGATCTTCGGAATCAATGATAGATTTTCGCGTGCACAGGGTTCAAGCCCCAGACATTGGGTGATATTTTGCAATAATGAACAGCGTGTTAATCAACGTAGATTGTAAAGGATGCGCATTCTTGTTACCCCGTCCTAATCAAACGTGCCTACAGAAACTTATTTTGCTTTATGTTATGAGCAGGGGCTTACAGTGACTCGAGGGGGCTTCCTGGGGTACGGCAAGAGGTCGCAGAATTCATCCTGGAGCGTGATGGATATCCCAGGTGAACATCCACTGTGTGTAATCTTTTAGTAGCATCAGATATCTTAAGGAGTAATTTCATATGGACTCCTAGTGTTTTTCAAGGCGAAATTTTTACAGTTTGATTGAATTGCAGTGATGTGGAGAATATTTTCCTCACTGATGGAGCCAGCAAAGGTGTGGCGCAGGTCCTCAACGCTCTTATTCGTAATGAAAAGGATGGGGTAATTTCTTAGTCCATGCACTCGTAGAATATGTGTACCCCCTTGGTTTTCTGACTTAGCTCGTATGTGTTCAAGTCTAACCTTTTCCTTGTTGCATCATGGAAAGTATATTTATCTTCTAATCTTGATTTGAATAGATCCAGAAGTCTCCATGGACGGTGTGTCTTTCTCTTTGTGGTCGTTACCAGCATTTTGATTTAATGTTGTTGGGTCACAGAGTTTACTTTCTGCTACGTTAACGAGTCCCTAACAACGATGCAGGTGCTGGTTCCCATCCCGCAATATCCTCTGTACTCCGCAACAATTCAACTTTTGGGGGGCACATTGGTGCCTTACTATTTGACTGAAGAAGACAACTGGGGTATGGATATCAAGGGGTTGGAGAAATCTGTAAATGAAGCTCGCAGGAAGGGAATAACTGTAAGTTGTCTAGCCTGTAACATAACCTACTCCAGCGGTAACGTGCATTCCGGGTGGTGTATCTTGCGTGTCACTGGATCTGTATCTGATATTAGAATCATTCAAGGGCCAACGCCTTGGTCTCAAGGATCAATTAATTTGATCTCACGAACATGATAACAGTTACCAGGCTGATTCTGCCGGATTATGTCATGTTGTGCATACAACTGGGCATATGATCCCAATAGTTGATGTTCCATGAGCAGATTAGCGTTTCTTTATTTCAGAATTATGTTCAATTCTCGTAATGTTTTGCAATGACGTTTAGAAAAAGTGACCAGAAGTGTCAGCGACATTTTACAAGTTGGCTTTCTTTAACCTGTTTGTGGTTTATATCATGTTCAGCCCCGAGGATTGGTTTTTATCAATCCAGGGAATCCCACTGGTCAATGTCTATCAGAGAAGAACTTGCGGGGTTTGATCGAGTTCTGTATCAGGGAAAGAGTTGTGTTGATGGCTGACGAGGTTTACCAGCAAAACGTATATCAAGATGAGCGGCCCTTCATCAGCGCGAGAAAGGTATCGTGTTGCAATGCCATTGCTATTCTCCTTATGGGTACCTGAGCTCCCTTGTTTCAGAAGTTATTATGCAGTATTTATCTCTGTGTGTTGAAATCGTAGGATATATCTGTTGTTTTTGTCTTGTGGTATGCAGGTGCTTATGGGTATGGGACCTAGATATAGTTCAGCCTTGGAGTTGGTTTCTTTTCACACAGTGTCAAAGGGCTTCCTTGGAGAATGTGGACAGCGTGGTGGATACTTTGAAATGACCAACTTTCACCCCAAGGTTTTTGACTACTACTTCACCATTTCGCTGTGGAATCAAGACGAATATCTTCCTGTGTAGTCGCATTGTTCGTGCTCAATACATGTCAAGTGTCAATTGTAGGATCCCTTCATGGTAGTTCTCGGTATCAAGTATTATGTCTAACTGCTCTTCTTATGTCCAGACTGTGGAGGAGCTGTACAAGGTTGCCTCGATTGCTCTGAGCCCCAACGTCACTGGGCAAATAATGGTATGTGTTCTATGCTGGCTATGAACTTTATGCAAAATGAAGTCTAGCCCTCGCCCTGAACTAACATCCGCAGGAGCATAATTTAGGATACGGTACTGAAGTGAGTATTCGACTTGTGTGTGTTGTAGATGGGTCTGATGGTCAAACCTCCAAGACCAGGCGACGTCTCGTTTCCTCTATACGCTGCAGAGAGGTACCTTTTTACGAATGTGCTTAATATTGATGTAGTTTGAGGTCTTTGATTGCACCTATTATTGTTCGTACGGGGACAACGAAAACCCTACTCAATGGATGAACAAGTGTAGACATCTTTTTTTTTGGTTGATTGACATGTAACAGTATGTGTGCGCTAGCTATTGATTCACGTTTTATAGTTTGTTTACTGTGTGTATCTAACAGTCAGTGCTGTTTGTCATTACAGCGCAGCTATCATGCAATCATTGAGAAAAAGAGCGCATATTATGACGGATGGCTTCAATGCATGCGAGAACGTTGTCTGCAACTTTACTGAGGGTAATGAATTATACCATGTGTATTGATGTGTACTGATGAATTCTCAGTTTTAAGTGCGATTCTCTGGTGTTTTGAATCCAAGTTATGGGTTGGTTATCCATTTTATTGGGCACTAAAGCTGTCTCTTATAAGTGCACATCTCATATCTACTCAAGGCCGTTTTTGATTTCTATATGAACGGATAAGTCCTCTGGATGATGATTGTCTTTCTAAACTTAATGCACTAGTTGTGATGTGGTTGCAGGAGCTATGTATTCTTTCCCTCAAGTGAAGTTGCCTAAAGCAGCTATTGCCGCCGCCAGGCAAGCAGGCAAAGCTCCTGATGTCTTTTACTGCTTGAGGCTTCTTGAAGCCACTGGAATTTCCACTGTGCCAGGGTCAGGGTTTGGTCAGAAAGAAGGGTATGATTTTCTACACGTGCATTGCGTTTCTACCATCATCGTACATTATGCTTCAGTTAACTAAATAGCAGTTGATCACCGGAGTTGGATCAGGTGCTGCTTTCAAGCAGGAATGATTTTCTACACTGTTGATCACTACTGACGTCGGCCTTAATTTGTGCACAGTACTTTTCATGTTCGAACGACGATCTTACCGTCAGAGAAGGACATGCCTGCAATTATGGAAAGCTTTAAGATGTTCAATGCGGATTTCATGGCTCAATACTCGGACTCCAAGTCGAAGCTTTGAGCGTGTAACCCACACTATCTCCTACTTCGGACCTCGAGGCGAACCTCCTTCTTGCGCCACTTACCCTGTGGAGTTCTGGGGGCTAGAATTATTCTTCTTCAACTAGGGCACTACGAGAAGGATCTTAATGGCATAATTTTGTATTATGAGATATTTGTAGTTCGCTACAGGATGTTCTCAAACAAGTGTACCTTCAAGAGTGACCCTTCCCTGTCACCATATATGATAGCTCTCAAATGATTATTGTAGCATAAAAAACAACAGCCATAGAGGCTAGCGTTGATATTAACATACTAAGATGCTTCAAGTTATCTTGGAAAACAACCAAAACAACATTCTGGTTAATGTAACACACGCTTTTGGTGTTCCGGAGATGATGAATCGATCTTCGTGAACCAAATACTGGCTTGGATGGTAAACCGACTCGTTTCTCTGCTCCTTGTAACTGTTCCCAGAGAACTATCACAAATCTACAACTCATCTCTTTCTCTCAAGCACTTTCAATAAAATTCAAGGACAGCAGGGCAAGGTATCGCCACGTTGCACGAAGACACACATATTGAGGAGTTCAAGAATCAACTATCATAACAGCTGTTGCTGATTCATGCAGCTCAGCTGGATTCCACGCCACTCAAAAGAATAACGATTGGAACCCATGATTGAACATACCTCCACGCAGTTCACACACACATATCACATTTGTTCAGCAATTTTCCACCTCCGCAACTATTCAACACACAACGTAGACATTCTCCCAAGTCTCACACCGTAATTTTACTGCACTGTGCCTGCAACTGAGCATGGCCCAGAAGTCCAGAGAATCTAATAAGAATTTGTCGGGGAAAAGACCAAGGCTATCTGTGTTGGACTTCAAAGTTGAAACACGTGTGGATCGGTGGTGAGGTTACAGAAACTTTGGGAACCCAGGGAACGTGATCGGAGGAGGTTTTGTGGGGTCCATTTCACGTCCGAGCCTCTTCGCCTGGGTCCTCTTTGCGGAGGCCTTTGTATCCATGCCTTCAGTTGTCTTCCGCATTTACAAGTGCCAATCACCCATTCGCATCTAGGTTTCTAGCCTCACCTCGCCGTCTTTCCTGTCATTACACCACTCGCTGCCTGCGTATTTCGTTTCTCGTCGCAGCGTGCATTCTGATCTTGAGTTGGGCGATATTCCTTGTGGTGCGATTTGCGCGTGCAACAGGTTTTTGGAGTTGGTTTAGTGGGTTTGCGAGGGAGGAAGTGTTGAACACCATGTCGTACGCGTACTTGTTTAAGTATATCATCATCGGTGATACAGGTGGTTACCAAAAGCTTTGATTTTGATTTCACTGCTAGTCTTTGTGGTTTTTCGGCCGCGGGTTGGGGTTGTTCAAAGGATTTTGCGAGCTGGATGCGGCGGTTTTGGGTTGATTTTTTTTGTTGTGAGTGGACGTAGGTGTTGGGAAGTCTTGTCTGCTGCTGCAATTCACAGACAAAAGGTTTCAGCCCGTGCATGATCTGACCATTGGCGTGGAATTCGGGGCGCGTATGGTGACGATCGAAAACAAGCCCATCAAGCTGCAAATATGGGACACGGTATGTTTTTTTCATTGGTCGCCCTCGTATGCCCATCGAGTAGGACAAGATGTGGTTATATTGAAGAATTTGGCCCTTAATTGAGTATTTGGCGCACTTCCTGTCAGTGGTGAATTCTGTGATAATCATTTGAGTAGATCTGTTTTGCCATAAACGTTCACAAGAATCATTGTGGATTATATCCATTCATCTGATTATTAGGTCTGCAAATAGTTCATCCAGCCTGATTATGAGGGTGCCCTTGTATATCTCCATCTTGATTTTGGTATATAAGTTGGTTTTATGGTCTGTGCATCTCAGTAAATATTTGATTCTATTGAAGGAACCGTTAGATAATCTTTAGTTATGTTGGGGGTGTTCACTCGCATATTTTTGTCTTGACGATTATGGAGTACAACTTACTTCTTTTGAGGAGCTTTGAAGCTATGTATTCTCACAGTAAGTTTAAATGTGAATCTGTGCAATTAGTGGTCTAAAATTAGGGATTGTTGATAATGCGGAGTCTACCACGTAGTATAAGCCTGTCATAAGTTTCTTGCTTGTGATTCGTATTGTGGTTTCAACACTTTGCGCATGTTGTGGTTCCTCAGTTTTAGCTGATTTACCTCCGGAGATTTCGAAACAAACATATCATAATCATCATGTCCGGAAGCATTTAATAGCTCGAGCTTAGGAGCCTGTATTGACTACTTACAGGTACATGTAGAGTTTCGAAACTTAGACTAACATTTTGCTGCCCAGGCTGGCCAAGAATCGTTCCGGTCCATCACGAGGTCGTACTACAGGGGAGCTGCAGGAGCTTTACTTGTCTATGACATCACCAGGTTCTCAACCGGTGGCCATCTAGATGGGGATAAGGGGATTTGTTTTTACCTAAATTTATAGTTCCTCTTATCTGTATAATGCCGTACTAATCTTTGTTCCTGTGACCCTCGTTGAACATTGCAGGAGAGAAACATTCAATCATCTTGCAAGCTGGTTGGAAGATGCTAGGCAACATGCTAACTCTAATATGACCATCATGCTTATCGGCAACAAGTGTGACCTGGCTCATAGAAGAGCGGTCAGCACTGAAGAAGGTGAACAATTCGCCAAGGAGAACGGCCTGGTATTCATGGAGACTTCCGCAAAAACGGCCCATAATGTTGAGGATGTAAGTTGATTGCAGAGGCTGAAACCTTTCATGCTTGCTCTTTACGTCTGTCAAGTTTTAGGTATTTAACAGACGCTAAAATTTTCTGAACAGGCATTCATCAACACCGCCGCTAAGATCTATCAAAAAATTGAAGAGGGAATCTTTGATGTTTCTAATGAGGTAAACTTATCTGATCTATCACCATTGCTAAACTTACAGAATCTAGGGAATTTGTGTATTTTCTTCTTCCTACTTCTTCTCAAAATCCATATTTAATTGATGTTGAGATGCTCACTTGTTGCAGAGTGTGTAGTTGTTGAGTACATTATTATGACCTCTGGAAACATGAGACAAAAAAATACTGCAATAATAACGTTGCGAACTCGTATGACTGAATCCAAAATTTGATACTACACCCCATACGTGGAAAGAGTTTACGAGTCCATTCCATGTGACTGTATCTGCATGTATTTTGAAAGTGCGCCTATATGCGAAGTCTAAAGGTGATTTTCTGGCAGACTTATGGTATCAAGGTTGGGTACGGAGGAACTGCTGGTGCGGGCACTGGAGCTGCAGGTGGTGGTACTGCCGTTCAAAGAAGTGCTTGCTGCGGTTGATTGTACACTTAATAACCTTGTTGTTTAATATTTAAGTTTCATTTCAGGCCTTAGCGAGTTTGAGACTACCGAAATCCATTCATTCCAGTGTAGAGGCATTGTTCCATATTGTCCTGTTATACCTAATACCGTGTGCACAGCTGTTCAAGCTCTGACTCAGCCACTTAGCTCGTATTAGAAATCTTTGGGGGAAAAAAAAACTCAGTTGATAATAGATATTGGATGTAGTATTTTGACTTTTATGCACAATCATACGCTGCTGTTTTGACGCCTTCTCTACAAGCTCTTAGATGCGTCATTGGGTCTCCATCAGTGTTAGAAGTACTCCAACTTACCGTAGTTCCTTCTACAGTGACGCATGTCGTACATGAAGGCTGCGATCTGTCTTTGCTGGGTTGAATTCGTCAGTGGTACTGCTCTCATCCTATTCCGTGCTTGGATGAAAGCACTAGCTAAGGTTACCGAATAACGGTGTGAGGTACACCTGATGTATGTTTTTGCTTAAAATTTGTAATTACATTTACAAGTAGACTTCGACACTTACAAGCCATACCTTTCATTTTTTTCTGGAATACACGAACTCGACTTTTATTTGAGTTGATGAGCGTGAAGTTGTGTGCTTGGGTTTTCCCATCATGTTCGTCGTGGTTCAATCTCTGTTGAGTAGCCTTCAATGCTCTCATGGACATCGCTGATAAACCTGTAGAGGTTTGGGATTTATCTTTCCTGATGCACTTTTGTTTTTTGGTTACCAATGTTATTTTTATTTGAATCCGATTGCTGTCATATGCTGAAGTCAGGGTTGCAGAGGAATAGGTACCCAATGCATATCATGGTGATTTTCCATTCATGGATGAAAGGACATTGGGCAATTTTTACAAATTTTATATACCTATCTTTGCTTATGCCTACTTCCCAGTCCGCAAAATTTGGGACCGAGCAGAGGTCAAGGAGCCTTGCTAAGAGCCTGAGGGCTAAGAGAAAGTGGAGAGCTAAGACAAAGTGCTGGGGAGAAACGATTGAGCATAGAGAGGAGTCAAAACATAAAGTTAGCATACATTTCACATCAAGTTCGTAGATGGATTCAAATCCAAGACCAAGAAATCCCCATTGGGGTTATATTCTGCAAATAACATGGATCTATGTGCCACACCATTGGTTTACATGGCCATTAGCCAAATCTTTACAAATCATATATTCTATGAAATCTAGCATACCAATCTAAGATGTCTCTATTCTAAACTAAAGTATCATAGCCCATCTTCAATCTGTCTAGAAAAGTCCTTACCATGCAAGTTTGAAGTTGTTATAAACCTTGAGAGCAACCTTATTGTCTTGCATTCTTTCTCTACTTGTAAGTACTTGTGTTTTTAGCTGTTCTTAGATATAAGGTTGGTTAATTTGTATATGTAATATTCTTCTTTTATTATTGTCATGTTTGCAATTAAGGCCTCTTTGTATTGGTCTACTTTTGCATCTAATAGCAATTCATCTATTTCGTTTTAAAGTGCCATATTGAGAAACTTAGCTTTGTTTGTATTGAAGCATTTGATCAAATTGGTTGTTGTGACTCTTTTGTTTACATGCTCTAGTAGCCATTGGTATTGTTGTGGTTCTTGTTGCCTTTGATTTGTTGTGATGGATACACAATATTGATTATTAAAAATGGTCAATGGCTTTGGTTGTCTTCAAAATCTTATTAGGCTTTTGTCTATATTCTTTTTTTGTTAGATTATGTGTGTTTATCTTGCTATTGGGTCTTTGGTCCCATTGCCACTCTATGTTCTACTTGTCCTATTGCATATTCTGGGGGAAACTATAGTTGTATATTAGAGTCTAGTTCTTTTTTGTTGCATCATGTTGCCTTTGATTTTGCTATCTCATTGGTTGGCGTCTTTCGAACTTGAACCAAACCTCTTCAAATAGTATATCAATAGCCTTGTTTGGATGGACTAGTTGAGAATCTTTTGTATCAATTGCAAGTTGCAGTTCTCTTCCTTAAGAGTATTGCAAGTCTCTCCATGTTATAATGCTTTTGATCAATTGATTTTTTTGATATTGTTGGAGTATAGGTTGCAAGGTGTTGGAGAAGAAATGCCTTTAATGGTGTTGGCTTCTATTTAGGTCTAAATCCTTATTGTAAAAATGTCATTTTTGGTCAAAATTATTATGAATCTTTTTATTATTGTTACTTTTGTCTATGTGCTTTATTTATAGTGGAAGATCTCTTTCCAAATCTCTAAAACTACATGTATTAATAAAATACTTTACTTAAGTTAAATTTGTCTTGATTGAGTTATTGCATGTATTTGGCTACCCAAATATTCTATAACAAATTGCATCTTCGTACTTCTCCTATAATATTATATAATACATGGATTTTATCCACTATGTCTTTAAGATATTAGATCTTGATGTCTTACTATCTTAGTGCATTGATAATGCCAAGTAATACTATTTGCTTAGAGTTGTATGCTTTTAGTAAGTATGCCAATTGCTTTGATGATTTGACTCTTGTCCAAGCTTCTTTGATTTGTAGGCATGTGTATAATGTGTATGATGTTGTCTCGACTCTTCTAAATATATAAAGCTTATAAGTGCCTTTCCTCTTTTTTTTTTTTTTTCACTCTCCAATAGGTCGATGTCCTATAAGTATTAGCCATATCATTGTAGAGATTTTTCTTGTAGGCCGTACATGCCATATTTATTGATTAATTATTTGATTTCTTGATTTTTGTATCTTCATAGTTTGAGTTGAATGATCCTTAATATTATATTGAGAAATTTCAATAGATCAATCTTATATCCATATTTTATGGCCTAGCCAAAGAAATTTATCTTCATAAGTGTATTGATTTTATTCTATTTCCAATCCTTAGGATCCTCAGATAGGCCTGTATATATATATATATATTTTTTTTCAAACATCTATACTTTAAAGCCTTCAAGAAGTATATTTGTGGAATTGTATTTGTCTACTTTTTTTTTTAAGTCTATTTGTTAAGAATACTTAAACTTATTACAATAAACGAATTGATATTTATGTCAATTCTTCTTATTGTTGTATGAGTTTCTCCATATGTGCCTTCTTGTAGTCAATCGATTGAAACAATCCTTCTTTTCTCATCTGCAGGTAGTAGACAATGATTATCAGACCTTGTAACAATAAAATCACTCATTTCCTTGACTGTTTTTAAAGATCACTTTTGAGGTTATAGTTGGAGAGGCAACTGAGAACTAAGAGATGTTGTATGTTCATTGATTTGGACTTGGTGAACATTGCTATATCCTTCAAAGACTTTCATTCTCTTTTGTCTCTTTTATAGATGTCCTTGATGGCAAATATTTTATTAATATCACATATTAAAAAGTTAGAGTTGTGTTCTAAATTTATTTGCTCATTGTATGGTTGAATTATTAAGGGGTTTCTAAAGAGATATTATTTAAATTTTCCATTAGATTTGTTAGTTATATTTAAGTGAGACATGTCCTTATCTTTGACCAAGGTCATAGTATGGATTTCTATAATAGTGTTCCTTCATGAAGATCTCTTCTTGTGTATATGATCAAGTGATGGTTGGTTGGCCATCTTATTATGCTTGTAACTTGTGTCCATTCTAGTTTGTATTTCATGAACAACTTCTATGGTTTGAAGCCTAATTTCAAGCCATTGACTAGTAATTTTATCATCAATACATCTACTAAATTTGTAGATCTAGAATTTTTAAGCCTATAACTATTATAGGTTAAATTACTATATTCCATGATATTTTTGCTTTAATAGTACTATCCACTAATGCTTCCAAAGTATAATTTTGTATCATTGCTTTGATTCATTTGAAGATTATTATAGGAAAATAAGTGCATAAATAATAATACTATATAATTGCCAAAATAACTAGATTTATTATTAGGATACAACTTGCAAAAGATAGGTTCTTTGGGCTTTAACTAACCAAGCATTTGTTTACTATAAGCATAATTTTGTTATCCACCTCCTCTTGCATTATTTTAAATCTTAAGAAAAATCCTAGGTGCATTGTAGTTTGTTGTTCTTCTAGCCACTTAAGTTATGGATCCGCTTGCCATTGCTACTTTGATTGTTCTTGTATTTCAAATTTTTAATAATTTTGTTTGATTCAATTTAATTACTAATTTTATACTAATTTATTTTGAAGATATGCATTGCTATATCTTAGTTAATCTCTGTTTTGATCAAGTAAAGTCTTAAGTCATTTGCAAACATCATGATGGTTGTGATGGATCCTCTTGGTAGTCTAAAGCATATAAATTTTTTTTATTGGAATCTTTTAATATGATATTTAATACTTTTTTTTATTAATAGATAATGTTAAAGATATAAATCTTAAAAGCTTAAAAGATCAATACATTCTTGTATCACTCAAAAATATTAAAAAATCACTCAAAGATGATATAATATTAAATTAGAATAGCCAATGCCAAAGACAAAAAGACTAAAAAGTCTTGAAATAAGATTAAACATTAAAAAGGTATTAACAAGAGTGAAGAAGACTTTACTCTTGCTTCCATATATATTATCCAATAAAGAGCTATGTGTCATAGATATATATACTTATTTTAATATTTATTTATATGATTAAGAAGAAATACATAAAAATAGATTTATTTCATAATATTTTTTAGAGAAGCTTTATAGACACTACTTTGATTTTATGTGTATTTATAGTTGATTAGTAGGTTAGAAACTCAGTCAAAAAATTAATCATATATTGATAGCTTATAGAAAAAACTAATTATGTGGTGTACATATAAAAAAACTTATCTTATAAATTAAGATACGTGTCTTGCAAAGTCAATACATTTTTGAGATCTTATAAGCGATATAGTTCTTAGTTAAGAATACATATGGAAGCAAGAGTGAAGTCTTTTTTATTCTTGTCAACACCTTTTCTAGTCCTTAGTCTTATTTCAAGACTTTCTAGTCTTCTTATCTTTGATAATAGCCATTCTAATTTAATACTATATCATCTTTGAGTGATTTTTTAGTCTTTTTAAGTAACACAAGAGTATATTGATATTTTCGTTCTTTGAGGTTCATATCATTAATAGATAGACAAGAGTCATAACTTATTATTTTTATCTTGTTTTTGAAGTGAGTGGATTATTTTACTTCTATTATTATATTTTAAAGGTTACAGATTATGTTCTTTTAAACAAATTGTTTAATTTTCTAACACCAATTATTTTTCTTTAAAAAAAGTGGATTATACTTCTTTATGAAAAATTTCATTCAATATTAGAGGTTATAGATTACTTTCTTTTAATTTGACTTGTGAATTTATTAAATTATTTGAAATCAAAGAAAAAATCATGGATGCTATACTTAGTGGAAGTGAGAATAGATTGGCAACTATTCCAAGTCTTTAAGAACTTGTCAACATTTTTAGAATGGAAATTTCACACATCACCAGTGCCAACCACAAAAACATTAATCTTGTGCATATAAAAAAAGTTTAAAATCTATAATAAGAATTTATACAATTAAAAGAAGCAAGTAGATCAACTTTATAATCAAATCCAAGAAGTTTTCCTTCTACAAGTATAACAAGGATAGAAATTAGTATGCCTAATAAGTTTGATAGAATAAGATCAAAATTTTGAGGATTTTTGTAACAAGTGAAGCTCTATCTAAGATTTCATCTTTTCCAATATCCCGATGGATTTATTCAAGTTGGATTCATAGGCACACTTCTATTTGGAAGTATTCTCTTTTGATTTGTATTATTGACAAAAAATGATTCATGACTCCTTTATGATTTTAATTCATTTCTAGAAGTATTTATGGTTACATTTGGAGATAGTGATAAAAAAAGAGTAGTAGAGATCAAACACTTATCTTTACAATAAGGATTATAGTCAACTACCATATATGCTACTGAATTCTAAAACCTTACTTGTGACATGAATTGGAATGATAAAGCCCTTATCAATCAATTTTAATATGAATTAAAGGATAATGTCAAAGATTTGTTATTAACAATGCCAAAAGTAAAATCTTATGCTAAAATACAATGGTCCTTTATAATTACTGTTTGAGAGTAGTTGATCTATATTAATAGATAGAATATTATTTTAATAGCCAAAATCTTAGCTATTAACTTATATTTTAATTTTAGCAAAGCAATAAATTTAAAGTTTATAATTTGTATTAGATTGCTTGTTTTAGATAAGAAGTTAATCTTACTTATATTGAATGATTTATAAAAATTAAATTCTTTAAAGATCTTTATAATTAAGGCTAGCAAATTATCTTTTTTGCCATCTATAAGATTTTTGAGGATTTATAGAATTTTCTCTATCTTTGGCATCTAATATATAGTTTAGTCTTTTTTTATTTTTTTTTAATTTTTTAACTCTTATATATTTGGTGCTCTTATAAATCTTGAGTTTTATTCTTCTATTATCTAGATTAATACATTATTTAGGAAGTCTCATCTATTATTATAATTATTTTCTACCATGTTGTCTTTGGATTAGAGTGTTGTATAAAAGTTATTTATATAAGTGTCTATTTTGTATCAGTTGACCAAAATTCTATTGTCTTCAATTAATTCTTTAATTAAAATTAGTCTCTTCTATTTTATATGATAGTTGAAGAATCCTTTATTGTGCTTGTTTGTTATAGAAGTCTATTTGGCTACTACTTTGTTATATTTTTTTTTCTATTTGGTTATACCTTACCTTTTGTATGTGTACTTAAATTATATAAAATCTATCTCTATGTTCTTAAAATCAATTCTCTTGTAGTTTATATTTAGTTTCATGGACTTTGTCAAACTAGGCCTTGTATTCTACCTTCCATTCTTCTTTGAGCCTCTTCATCTTCAAATTACTATGGTATTTGATGGCAGCCATCACTCTTGCTATTCTTAAATTCCATATTTGATGCTCTTCTTTTGCTATTGTTGATTTCATAGCTTTAAAAGACCACCTTTTGCTTTTTTTTATTTTAAATAATTTTCTATTAAAAGAGAGGATTTTAACAAAGTTACTTTTCATTCATCTTAGCTTCAAGAATTTTAGAGCATGGTTTGACATATGTGATAGTGTAGACCATATACCAGCTTGTTTACTTAGTTATAAGAGGTTGGTTGTAACATAGATTTGATGTCATTATATAACAAGGCTAATAGGTAAAAGAGTGAAAAAAATATTATATTATAGAAGATGTTATTTCAAATATTGTATCAAATTATCTTAAAAATATAGATAATAGTAAAAAGATAATAAAATTAAAAATACAAAAGCTACTTTTTTACAAAGCAGGTTTTTATTTATTTTATAAGGCCATAAAAAAATATATATATAGATTAGAAAAATAAAGGATATAAGCATATATACAAGAAATTCAAGAATTGATTTAAGTAAAAATTACCTCAAAAAAATAAGAATTGATACTTAAAAAAGATTGGTTATCAATTAACGACAAAAACAGATTCCAAGCACAAAACCATGCTTCTATGGCGACTCCAAGATTCTTTTGCAAATCAAAGAGTGGAATTTGAAAGAAAATTTCATAGGATTTCTTTAAGCATTTGTTTTAAGCAATTTAAGTTTGTAATAACTTTGTAAGAGCTTTGCAAAGTTAAGGTATTTTTTGGTGTATTTGGTTTTGTGAAATAAAAGAAAGGATTTACATTTGAAAAAATTTGTAAGTTTTATAGTAGATCTATAAATAAAAATTTGTGGATTTGTAATTAAAGTTGTTTTTATTGCATGTTATAAATTTGAATATGATTGAATGGTTAGATTGAAAGTTATTGAAGTTCAAGTGGGTTGGAGTCTCAGAAATAGGATTTGATAGTTAGTAAAGATTTCTAAGATCTTTAGCAATCTACCACCTAGATTGAGGTGAAATTTATACATATAGATAGTAGACTTGATTTCCAATGTATATGTGAATTTTGAAAGGTATTTAATGATGAAAATAAGAGATTTAGGCTTAAAAAATTTGGCATTAAGATTGGAGAAGGAGATCAGCTAATATTTAAGTAGATTTGAGGATTTGTCGTCTACTTGGTATATTCAATCTTCTCAAAAATATTTTTGTTTTTTGTTAATTTAGTTTTTGAAATATTTACAAATTTTTAGTTAAAATCAATGGTTTGATTGTTAATTATCAAGGTTTCAATTTGACATATGATTTATTAAGAATTTATTTAATATTTAAAATTGATTTAAGATTTAAAATTTAAGATTTTGAATAAGATTTTTTTAGGATTTGTTTAGGATTTGATTATGATTTTTTTAGATTTGATTAGAATTTTTTTAGAATTTATTTAGGATTTGATTGGAATTTTTTAAAAATTTGATTAAGATTTGTATAAGATTTGATCATTATTTTTAAAATATTTTTATAAGATTTTTTTGAAAATTTTCAAAAATTTGATTAAGATTTAAATAGGATTTATTAAAGATTTTTTAATATTTTTTTAAAATTTATTTTAAAATTTAATTGAACTTGATCAATATTTGATTATATTTGTTAAGCTTTAATTACACTTTATTTATGATTCTATTAGAGTTGTTAAAACTTATTGTTGAAATTTTCTTTTACCTTCCACAACTAGGTGCTTGGTGCCTTCTCAAGCAAGACTTCACATAATACAATATCAATCTATATTTATATTTATTAAATCTTATCTTCTTTGGCAATTATTTCATGGATATTTATTTTTAATGATCTTTTAGTATGCAATTGTTATATGACTGTTATATATTTTTTGATAGACTATAAGATTATTCCAAGCTTTAATTTTACTTTTTTTGTCTTTTTGTTGTTCTATTGCCACCTAATTTACTATCTATGTCTTTAATCATATTGATGTCCTTCTACTTTGATCCACTTGGCCTCCAATAGATTGATGCTTTTGATTTTTTGCCATAGCAATGACTTAGATCCTATATAATTATAAACATATATATTAATGATGCTTATCTTATGCTCTCTTATCCATTATATGGTCATATATTGTACCCTTCTTAGTTCTATGATATTGTGCTTGCAAATTTGTCATAGTACGTGTTTGTTGGTAAATATTGTTGTTCTTCATATATAGCTATTTTTTTATTGCTAAATAAATTACCTTGTTCTATAATGATGATTCTTATAGAAAGTCTAAGTATTGTATTTTTTTAGATATTTTTCTATTAAAAAGTTATATTCTTAATATAAAGTTGGATTTTTAAAAAAAAATTATAATTTTTCTTCTCTTTCTAATGTATACAACATTTTTATCCAAACCTTACACATTGAGTGTGGCCAAGGCTATATGATCATTCAACATTGAGGTAATCCAAGTTTGGAAAGTTGAAGCCCTCTTGTCACACATTATCAAGGCAATTGTCCTTTAAGATGGTTGATTTGATTGGTCCTTCTTATAGTGCTTTAGATAGATAGTTGCCAAAAAATAAAATCATATCTTTCTTGATAAGACTTCAATCTAACATTATAATTCTTAAAAGTGCAATCAACATGATGTCTTTATATTTGAAAATTATGATATATTTATAAATTATGAATAATTTAATTATATAAATTATTTTATTATATTCTATCATGGCAAGAATGGTAAAAACTACTAATAGCTCTAGTAGATTTTTCTAATTGTAGAAGTTCTTTGTATCATTAAAGTTTCTAACTAAGTTTTTTCTTTTGATTTTTAAAAGTACATGGGGCTTCAAATATAACATGGTTTTATTGAATAGATATTTTTGGGTATCTTTTCATGTCTATTTTCTTTTAATTCATCTTTAAATAGAATAAAATGCTATTAAAGATTACCTTTTCTCTCTAATATAGTCAATGAATGCCTTACATCTTGTCTTTTTTTTATAATAAAATGTTGAAGCAATCATTAAGCAATATCTTTGATAAGCTAAAGATATGTTTGAAAATAATATTGCTTTCCAAAATGCTTCTATGATCTTATAAATTCAATATTCTTATTGGCCCTTAATTATTATTATTATTATCTTTGAATTATTTTTGTCTTTTTCTACCAATTATTAAACAAACTTGGATAGATCTTATATCTATCCCTTTCCTATTTTTTTTATTCTAAATACTTGTGGTCTTCATTGAGTTGTAGACCTGACTTGTATATAATATTTAATTTTTATCTTTTCATGTTGTTATAGATTTTTATTTGTTTTGTTTTTTTATTAGCTATTTTGTTAACTATTGGCATTCCAGTAAGTAGACAAAGGTTAACTATATATTCTATGGAGCTACATGTAATACATTGAAAGAAGTAACTACTATATTTAATATAATAGATAACTTTTTCTTCATCATCTGGCAAATCTAAGATTATTTATTTATATAAGATTGTAGATTTTGTAATTAAGATCCTTGCATGTACTCCTAAGAGTTTGGATGTATATGCCTTTGTATTGTCGACCATAGTTACTTTGGAGAAGATAGACACCATCTTTGTCAAATATTCAAAACTTATTACGTTATATAATAATTTAATGATTTGTACCTATAATATAAGCTTTTCATATTCTTGTATAGTATCTAAATCTATGTATGGTATCCATGATATTAAGATTATATCTTGTTATTTTAAGATGAATTTATATTCTTCTAAGATTTGTCTCTTATCTTTGATATATAAAAATTCTACATCTACGTAGTTTTTGTTCCTGGTGACAAGTGCTTAAATGAGTGATGGAATTTTTGTCTTACCTATTGAATAAATATTTTGAATTTGGAAATTTTTCTCACTACTCTATCTAAGATCATATAATAATTTATTTTCTCCAAAATATCCTAAAATTATTGATTGTTTTTTTCTTCAATGTACTTTTGACTACTTCTCTGATTAGGCCCTCTTTGCTTATATGTGCCTTTGTTTGTGTTTCTTGTGATGTCTTTGGTATTAACAAAAAATTGTCTTTTTTTGCATATTAGATATTTGGTGTTTTTTTTTTTTTTTTTTTTTTTTTTTTTTTTTTAAATTAATCTTGTTGTTGTTTTGTTTGGAGGAAAAATTGTTTCTATTTTCATTTGTATTGTGCCTTCTTTTGGAGACTTGTAGATGACCTCTAGCTCCTTAGCTTTCTTATATTCCTCTCTTAAGAATTTAGTTTGGTTAAAATATATTCTTTCAATTAATATTTTGAGCTCTTTGTATTCTATATGTATTTATAAAAAGTTTAGATAGTTGTATTATCTATGCATCCATTTATCGTATGTTGTCGTGAAGTAACACAACTAATAGGTGAAAGAGTGTAGAAATTATTGTAATGTAGGAGATCTTAGTTCAAAGTATTAGAACAAATTATCTTAGAAATATAGTTAATAGTCAAAAGAGTAGTAAAACAAAAAGGTACCAATGCTACCTTTTAGAAAGGTGACTTCTACTTACTTTGTAGGACCATAAGTAAGGCAAAACAAAGTAGATTGGAAAAATAAATAATATGGGCATCTTTAGAAGGAAGTTAAGAGTAAATTCTAGTAAAATATACTTAGAAAAACTAGATATTGATACCCGGAGAGGGCCGGTTATGAACCAGGGTCGAAATCAGACCCTGAGGCACAAAACCGAGTTTTGACGACAACTCTAAGGTTCTTTTGCAGATCGGATAGTAAGATTTGATGGCAAACTAGATAAGGTTTTTATGAGCATTGGTTTTGGATGATTTGGAGTTGTTATAACTTTGTAAGAGCTTTATAAAGTTAAGATTGTTTTCGAATGACTTGGGGTTTGTGAAATAAAATAGGGTTGATGTTTCTAGTGATTTCAAGAGTTCTGTAGCAGATCTATAAGTGAAATTTTGTGGATTAATGGTCATAGTTGTGCTTAATATGTATTGTAAAATTTAGCTCAATCTAATGGTTGGAATGAGGATTATTGAGGTTTAAGTGGGTCAAGATCTCAGAAAGTAGAATTTTAGGTCCAGTGAGGATTTTAAAGATTTCTTGCAATTTACTAGTTGGATTGGAGTGAAACTTATGTGAGAAGATATTAGACTTGTTTTTCTATGTGTATGAGAATTTTGAAATCAATCGAATGGTGAAAACAAGAGATATTGGCTCTAGGAGATTGGCATCAAGGTTGGAGAAGGATGCCGGCAAATACCCAAGCATGTTTTTGAGGTTATTGTCTATTTGGTAATTTTGATCCTTTTCAAAATTTTTGAACTTGTTTTCAACTTAGTTTTTAAGCGCTGTGCAAAATTTGAGTTAAGATCAATGGTTCAACCATTAGTTGTTGAGGTTTAATTTTATTATAAAAATTATTAGGATTTGTTTAGGATTTGATTTAGGATTTAGGATTTAGTTAGGGTTTAGTTTAGGATTTAGAGTTTGGTTAGGATTTTATTTAAGATTTGGTTTAAGGTTTGGTTTAGGATTTAGAGTTTGATTAGTGTTTTATTTAGAGTTTGGTTTAGGGTTTGGTTAGGATTTGGTTGAGGTTTGATTTAGGGTTTGGTTTAGGATTTAGAGTTTGGTTAAGGTTTTATTTAGGATTTGGTTTAGGATTTGGTTGGGATTTGATTTAGGATTTAGGGTTTGGTTTAGGATTTGTTTAGGATTTGGTTTAGGATTTAGGGTTTGGTTAGGGTTTGGTTTAGGATTTAGAATTTGGTCAGGATTTTATTTAGGGTTTAGGGTTTGGTTAAGGTTTGGTTTAGGATTTGGATAGAATTTGGTTTAGGATTTGATTAGGATTTGGTTTAGGATTTAGGATTTGATTTAGGATTTAAGATTTTATTAAGGTTTGTTTAGGGTTTATGATTTGATTAATTTTGGTCTAAAGTTTGAATGAAGTCCAATAAGATTTTAACTAGAATTAAATTAAGATTGAATTGAGATGTATTTGAGAGATATTTGTGATCATTCTAATATTTCTTTAAGATTTTTTATTATTTCTTTAAAATTTCTTTAAGGTTTTTTTAAATTTGATTAAAGCTTGTTTAATATTATTATGATCTAATTAGAGTTTAGTTAGTATTCTATTGTAGTTAGGATATTTTTGTTGCAATTTCCATTCTACCTTCCACAGCCAGGTGCCCAGAGCATTCTCAAGCAAGACTTCATATATTACGACAACGTGTATTTATTTTTAATTTTCAATTTTTTTGCAATAGGTGGTATATATTTTCATCAATGTTCTCCTATGTACTTAAGGTTTCTTGTAATCTCTCAATTGACCACCAATATTATAATGTACCTTATGGCATTATTGCAATTTATTTCTATAAAGAAAGCATAGTATTTTTCTTGTATGTCATATATAGTTAGTCTTTTTTTTTTTTGTTCTTGCATGGTTTTTAGAGAAAAAGAGTGTACTATATCTTGGCATTCTATTGAATGCTCAAGGTAATTCTTTTTGGTGTGTTAGTATTGTTAGCATTGCCAATGACACCTTCTTTCATATTGCAATTTGTGATGTCTCTCTTTCTTTTGTAGGTGGCAATTGTAATGAAGCTTCTAAATTTTTTTATGCAGATACGCTTCTTCTTTTTGTATATTACATGTGCAAAAATGCTCATGCTTCTTCTACTTCCTTTATCTTGAGTATATCGTTTGGTCCTACTATAAGTGTAAAAGTATCAAACTTACTTCTATTCTTTATGTTCTAACTCAACCGACTTCCCTATCTTGCTCCATTCTATTCCAAATGATGCAAAAATTAGTACAATCTATTTTATAAAAGATAAAAATTGCATTATTGGTAAATGAAACTCAATGCTATAATAAAACCATCACATAGAGATTTTTCAAAAACCTCCCTCTCTTCTTCTATATTTCAAAATCAAATCTAAGACTATCTTAGAACATAATATTGTCAATCATTAGTACCAATGTTACTAGTTTATGTTGTGTAATTTTAATTTCATATAATTCATAATAATCTAAATTTTATCTAATAAATAAGTAAAGAATTAATTTAAATTCATATTAATACTATAGATAGATAAATTTTTATATTATAATATTTAATTATTTATTTTTGGTTTTAATTTTAAAATCCATATTTTATAAATTAATATTTTAATTTATTTATTAAATAAAAATATATTAATTATGTATATGTAATTTCTATTTTATAATTATTATCATTATTATTTATAAAGAATTTAATATATTTTTTGTATAAATATTAAATTATTATTATAAGTATTATATATATATATATATATATATATATATACATATTTGTATTGGAAATTATTAAAGCCACATCCCTCTTTCCACGTCATGATTCATTTTTGTATAAGTTCTATGTCTCTTATTCCATTCTCATCCCACATCTCCTATTTTCATACTTCAATTCTACCCTTTTGATCTTAACTTTGCCACCTCGTCCCTAGCCCCCTCCCCCCCCCCTTAATCCGAACTTCACCACCCCATCTCTACTTCGTGCCCACTCTCCTTGCTCCTTTTCCACCATCTATAGCATGTCACATTAAATGCATATATAAAAATGAAAATCTCATGCTAGTACTTTTGAGTGATTTTAAATATACATGATAACCTACTTAAATAGTATATGACTCTCAATTTTTTAGTTTTTTATTTTTTGATTAATTAAACATAATATTCTATAAAATAAATAATTTTTCATATTACTTTCATATTTTACTGAGAGGCCTTTAGATTTAAAGTGCATTCTCATTCAAATATTATACGTATTGCTATTCATGATGAACATTCATTTTAAATCTTAAGTTTTTTCAATATAATATGATACTTACTTTAAATCACTTAAATATATGAATTTCATAGATTTATTGTTATTTTTTACTCTTATATATTTCAAGAAAACAGAAAAAATTCTCATCTATTATTGTCTTGTATTATGTTGCATAATCAATTAAATTTAAGATTAATTTGCAGCAAAAATACCATGTAAATTAAATATTATTGATCAAAAATTTAATGGTAATAACTAGTTCTTTTTATAATTACTTTATGAAAGATTTCATAATGAAAATTAAGTATCAATTTCTTATATTTTTCTTATATATGAATACATGCGCTTAATTAAACATAGTAGTTACTATAGCATGGTAACTTTTTAACACCTAGCATTGTTACAAAATTTTTAAAATCTTATAAAAGTATTTGAGTAAATCTTGTAAAAACATGTTGAAACTTCTTTTAAAAGTTTAAATTAAAAAAATCGTGGTCTTACTAATAAATTGTTCAAAAATAAAATCAAATCAAACATGTTTTTTGGAATTTATGGTTTTTTTAAAAGTAATTTTTATGTTATGTGCATATTCAATCTTCCTATTTTTTAATTGAATCTGGTGCATTCAATTTTTATATTTGTAAATTAGCTTTAATAGCATGATATGAATATTTTTTTTCAAAATTGTATGTTGTATTTTTTTTGTAGATTGATAATACATATTAGGATCTTATAAACTTTACCTTCTATTTAGTTTTGTTTTGCTTTTCTAATTTTTAAGATATATACATTATCTAGGACCTATTAACTCATTCATAATTCAATATTTTATTGTGTGAATTTTTATGCTTACAAAGGAAATTTATTATTATCAAGATAACAAAAATAACGTATGTTATAGTTTAGATGTAAAAAATAGAGACTAAGATCAAAGTTGCTATGCCTATGTTTACATCTATAATGCATTTCATGATAAAATTTTGTTATTTTTGGTGACAAGGGTGGGATAAGGTTGGAAAGAGTGGAGATGGAGTGGCGGGGTTAGGACTAGAGAAGATGTGGATGAAGTGGTAGGATTATGGTATAAGAACAGAAAACAAGAAATAAGGAATAGAAATGAGGTAGGAAACATGGAACTTGTACAAAAATGAATCATGAGGTGAAAAGGGGGATGTGGCTTTAACAAGTCCTTATATATATATATATATATATATATTTCTTGGACTTAACTTGAAAGTATAATTATTCCTAATATTTATTTTTTAATCTATATTTAATCTTTATTAATAGTTATGGTTGTTTTTTATTTTTTATTTTTTTCAAATCTTTTTTTTCCCACAAACTAATGCAATGAGTTGTTCTTTTATGGCTATATATTGGCTTGCACAAATTATTATTAGAATCATTTTTCTTGTTTCAATTGAAATGACTTTTTATGTTTTAATAATCATTATTCTTTTTTGTAGTTACAACCCTTGCTTTATTTATTAATTTTGTTGCTTCGTTAGTAAGTATAGATTGTTGAAGGACAATAACCACTAATTATCCAAATTTATAGATTGCTTTAGATGATATTCTTTTGATTGCTTATTTTAGATTTAATTTTTTTAAAGATTTTGAATCATAGATATTTTTAGAATATTAATCTTGTTTAATTGTTGCTCTACAAATTTTAACAGGGATATTAGACTTTAGTACCCAAGTTCAACAGTTTTTAAAACTTTCCTATTAACTTCAGCTTTTAGATTTTTTAGACATCAAGAGACCATTATAGTAAGTTACCATTTTAGTTTTATATTAATTAAATGCAATGCTAGATTCAACTTCATTATTATTTATAGAATTAATTATTTTTCCTAATCTTAAATAATTTATCATATTTTTTTTGTTTTGTAATACATCATTACTAGAAATGGTGTTGTCATTGCCACTTCTAATAGATACTTATATTTAGCAACCTCATATCTTCTATATTTTTGTTGCAACCACCTAATTGTTCTTGACATATTGGTCTTTAACTTCCTTTGTTTGTTTTGGTTAATTTGTTTATTTTTTCTTAGATTTCAACTAATTATCTTTTTTTTATTGCTTAACCAAACTTTTAGTTGAGTTAGTAGGAATAATAGTTTGAAGTTGGGTAGAATTATAAAACTAAGAATGTTTAAATTTTATGTTTATTCTAATAAGTTGAGATTTCTATTAATATTTTTTACAAAAACACAATATTATTTGCATGAAGGCATTGGATTCTTTAAGGTCCATACCAATAAGTTTTTAACTTATTTAGAAGCTACTTGTGGCCTTTATAAAACTACAAAATATGATCACCAATTATAATTTTTTTTAGTAGATAATAGTGTTTTTGGCTCTAAATAATACATATCCATTACTCTTAATTCATTATTATTTATCATGTTTCTTTTTTGATATCTTAGGTTTCGATATTTGCTAATTAAGTTGTTAACATCCATTCAAGGGTGCAATATAATTACCAAGTAGTACCTCAAGATAATAATACATTCCTAGTTAGAATCAATGAATATCTACTTATATTTTAATACCAGCCAATAAATGATATTTAATACCCCAATTTTCTACTATGCCACAGATATTTTTCATTGTTTTACTAATATCATCTAATTCAATAATTTCTATATACACCGTTCTGAAAAAGAAAAAGGAAAACATTATTTAAAAAATAATAATAATAACAAATAACATCGATCATAAATGATTTTTTGATGTAATTTGGTTTATCACCAACCAAAACAATCTTCAACTTTCTATATAACATTTTCTCACGTGACCTCAAAATATATACAAGATTTTCAACAGTTATTGGCATGCAGGGCTTACCACCAGGGAATGGTCATACTTACATATATTCTTCCTCTCCAACCTAATTCCGTTTGATTCTAAAGCCCTGACCCTAAAATACGACGACTAAACCCGAATTTGGCATGTTTTCGGACGATGAGCGACGAGGGAGTGAAGACATGGGAGAGAGTTGCATGGCGATGCTGCGCCGTTCGCTGCGTCGCTTCGTGCGCATCCTGCAGACCCTTGTGCGGGAGTGGATGGAGCCATGCCTCGCACTGCACTCGCAGCTCTTCGAAGCGTTTGTTGTCGAAGTTCTGCTTCTGGAACAGGTTCCGTTGCCGACATTGGAAGATCCTCTGCATGAGGTCTTGGTAGCTCGGATTGCTCGACGTGACCATGAAGTAGGTGTAGCCGCAGACCAAGCCACTAGCGGTGGTGAAGAAGGCGATGGGCTCCATGACGTTCCACGAGAACTCCCAGAACGTGAGCCGGAAGAAGAGCAGCAGTTTTATTACGATCCCGCAAAGGACTGTCCATAGCACCAATCGCATCTGCTTGTGAGCCTTCCTGTCGATTTCCTCCTTCTCCTTCAACAACGCCAACAGTTCCTTGCTTCGTGGGTTGTCCTCACCGATGAGAGACAGTGGCAGGACGCTCGCCACAAGCTCCGTAATCTGTCAATTCAATTCTCTCCGTTACTAATGTCACTCTGTTTACCCATCCCTCACACACCTCTCCCGAGTGCGCGAAGCTTGATTTTTTTATGTGAAGACTGATTTGCACGATAAAGCATGTAAGAACAGAATAGACGTGGACGAGAAGAGGCAATGATTCAATTCCGATCACCCGTGCGGTCGTTGAATTCATGGTTGCATGTCAAATTTCACTTTGAAGATGACCAATGTGGGCTTGTTCTTCCTGTCATTGCAACAACCAAAATGGCGAGTATGTGTGTGAAAACTCACCTTCTCAGGATGCAAGTGGACCTTGTCCCGGAACATTAGCATGACGCCGGCTTGGTTGAACACCTGCGCCATGCGCATGGCCTCCTCGTTGTTGGAGACCATCCTCGTTGTCTGGATAACGTGAAGAAGCTCCTCATAGCTGATACTGTCGCGCGAATCGTTTCACAGTTTCTTCCGAATAGATGACAGGTGCACTTGCTGTACAAGGTTCCTTGCTTCTGTGGTGGCGATTCTGGTCGACGCTTCCTCCACCTTCCTACCACAAACGCATATCGCTCCCCCTCTTTTAAAGTTTTCATCCTTTTCATCCCGTTCAAGATCGTCTTTATACGCCGCCGCATGCACAGACCTCAACGTCACACACCTCCACAACGACCACCTCAAGTCCCTTGAAGGACTCCACATCTGCACTTGCAAAAATGATATCGACTGTGGACACGGGGACGATGCTACCGCTGCATTCGAAACCGAACAAGAATTTCCAAATTCACTTGGTCTTCGCATCAAGTTTGTTGCGACGAAATTGCTGCTTGTAAACACCAACTTCGCATGACATAATCTACGCAATACTCCGCGGCAAGCAGCCATGACTCCGGCCCGCTGCCCCAAGCTGGTAGTACGAACGTTTCCCTTTCCCTGCAAATCTCGATTTGACTCATGCACCGAAAATCCTGACAAGGGGCTGGGCATGTGCAACTTTCACAAATCCATCCAAATCCATCAATTCTAGCACTTTAGGCCCTCATATTGTGTGAATTTCCTCATGCTTATCAGGTCTGAAGCTACAGAATCTGCGCATTTCGGCGGCGCAGGTAGTTGTTGGACATCAACTCCGTGGACCTCATGGGGGAAGGCTTCACATGGACGCGTGGGATAAGGATATTTGAGCTCTGGACTCTGCGGATGGAAGCTAAGTTCGCCGATTGATTGAATGCTTCGGACGCATGAGTCAGAGCCAACCCACAACTTGCGCAATCATCAACCGGAGATCTAAACCACAGTTGGAGTTCTCGTTAGAATAGATTTCATGTGTTTTGTGTGGTGTCTAGCAAGCCAACTTTGAAATTAATGACGTGAATCAGAGAACAGAGGGGGCATATTACGTCAACGAATTTTGCTGAAGATCCTTAGTGGCAATTTCATTTGATAATTTCAAGAAATTGTTACGGGTTTCTGAACATCAAAGTTTGCAAAATGTGAGTGTCTTTGCTTCGACTTCGAGATTTGGGTATTGAAGGCTACGGATTAGCAGAAATTGTACTCTGTCTGGTAGCAGCGTCTTGAACCCTGTTTTCAAGCTCCTAGCTACTGATCTCATCTTCATCATTACTTACGATTAAAATGAACTTCTGAAGCTTTTGAAAAATTAAGGAAGAGCAGCAACGCAATGTTCAATTGAGTTATCAGATTCCATTTCTCCTGAGTTGAGAATCGCGGGCTGTGCTTTGTGTGATGCTAATTCAGACATTCATGCGCGAATTTTTGAAACGTTCCATTACGAGTTGTCTGATCCCCAGTTTGAATTCATGGAACCACACCAGCCTTCACTTGGGTGGTGATGGCTTCTTTTTGCACAGCCGATGTGCAAGACCTTACACAATCTTTGCATGCACTCAGTACATTAATAGTGAATCAAACTGCTCGATTGTCTACTTAGTTCATTGCGAAAGTTATCTACGCTAACCTAGAAATTCACCAGGTTTCAACAATATTGTTGTATATGCATTGTTTATTACGGAGATTTAAATCAGCTGTTCAATGAACATTCTTCATTGAGGGGTAAATTAGAGGTATCTTGTGAGGGATAGGGTTTCTTTAAGTCTATGAAGTAATCACAACAAAGCTCTAAAATTCCAACAATGTAGAGTGCAAATCTCTGGCCCATGTGCATTCTGCAATGCAAGAGCTCAGTTCGAGGAAAAGTGTGGGGCCCTGGATTGTGTAACGCCCTCTGCCCGAGACCTCTACATGCAAATACCGAACAAATGCGGCGGGCGTTGCACTCGGGAGAGCCTGAAGATGGACAGCATTTGGCGGCATTGAAAGCACTGGAACAAACTTCAACACCATGAACACACATCCCCTCGCGTTTATCTCAATGGAATGCGAAGACACGAAACAGAATGAGGTTGAGTGTCTCCCACGTCGCTCTCCCAGGCACGACAACAATCCATTGCCAGTCTCCCAAGACGCAAGACATTCCTGGAGTTAAATCGATGTTACAAGTACAAGACCAAAAATGCTTTTTGCTCTGGTAGAGCTTGACGTCATCCTTTGGGTTTGGCCAAATACAGTAAACTTGCAACACGGAAAAGACAAGCATGTCTGCACCGAAGCATAACTCCAGTCGGCGTGTAGGCATCGTTGACCTACCAAAGAAGACTGTGGTACTTTACGATGTTCTTGGCGCTGAAAATTTTACCTCCTCTACCAAACCCCCGCCCTTCATTCAATCAAGCCCGCCCAGACCGAGAGGAACACCGAGACCGAGCCTTAGGTTTGGGCTAGGGCTTGGGCATGAGCTCATCGTGCCGGGATTATTGAGGTGCTCAGGGGACTTTTGGGTCCTGTTTCGTGAACATCTGCACATGAATATCGAACTTGCAATTCTACGAGTGATGCGTAGTTTCAAGTCTGTTGTTGTGGGTGAAGCTGGAGTACTTGGGTATGTTTTGTTTTATCTGGGGACGCTGTAAATCGCGTATTCTTTGATCACGGGAGAGGTTACCATGGAGGGTACTCTGACTATTGCTGCGAAGACGAAGAGGGTGGATGTGGATAACCGGCTGCCGTTGAAGTATTATTACCGAACGGCGGATAATCTTTTGAAGCAGGTGTTCAAATTGGATTGCTGGCCTGGGAGGGAGTATGATCGCTTAGAGTGAAGAGTTAGAGTGAAGAGTTAGATTGAAGAGATTAGGGCATTTATATTTGTATTTGTATCTAATCGGAAGAGGGTGTGCGATATTCGATCGTAATTAGGGGTTGCATTGAGTGGTTTGCAGGCTCGTGTTTACCGGGATGAGGGTAACGTCATCGATTACTACATTTTGCTGGTTCGATTTTCCAGGTGAATTGCGTGTTTTGCAAGTTTGGCTAGTAATGGGTAATTTGGGAACTCTACGCAGAACTTTTCGTACAGAGGTTGTCCCAATTATGACGCTAATTTGTGGATCAAGCTTTGCAATTGGTATCAGAAATGATGTGCTTCAAAGGCCCTGGCACACAGCTGGGGGGCTGATGAATTTTAGTGCAGTGAATGACTTGTTGGAATACGTTACGAACAGTTGTTGAATTTTCCGTTGATGATTGCAGTTTAGTGTCTGAGACCATCCCCAAACATCGCGAATACCGGTTGTATCCAAGGGAACTTCAAGACTACATCAGAGTAAGTTCAGCAATTCATTCAGTAATTGGTTGATACTTCGGTTTTTCCAAGGAAGGTGGCATACGAACGTTTACGTTCGACATTTATAAGATTATTAAAACGAGGATGTTAACAGCCCCATGCACACATCTGGGTTTGTACGTATTTTTTCCTCAAGATGTTTTTTAGCTATTTCTCTGCGTGTTAATTTCTTGCATTGGTGACGGGAATTACAGAGATTTCGAGATGTTATCACGGAGCTCGAAAAGCTGCAGCCTGAAGTTCGGAAGCAACTTGATCTGTACAACCAGCGTTTTCTCAAGCCCACGGCGCCTTCCTCACAGAGCTTGCCGTCTTCATACAGCACTCCTTCCCCATTCAGCTCTCCATCATATGTCACTCCCTCATATAGTTGGCCTTCCTATGACAATAAAACGTTGAACACTGAGGGTTCTTATGAGAGGAGCCACTCGTTCTCAGGAGTAAATCAAGATAAGGCATGTCGAATTCATTTACGTTCTATGTTTTCTGTTTTGAACTTGACTTTTGTTTAGGTTGATATTTATTGGCCGATCTTAGGTTTTTATTTTGCGAGTTTCTTGACGTAAAAGTTGTACCTCAATTTGTAGAGCTTATTCGGAAGTGAGTCGGGTTTATGATTGATTTTTGAAATAACTAGTTGAAATTTCAATTGAAACACCCTGACCACGTCGTTGTTTTCAGTTTGGTGGCAATGGAACACGAGCCCAAGTCCCAGGTTATGCTGCTTCAGGACCTGGAGATTATGCGCTAGGTTTAACTTACAATAGTACTTCTCTGGAAACTCAACTTAAAAATTCGTGAGTAACTTCTTGTGTGTTATAGCAATGATCTGAATTTGAATGGATTTGAAATCTGCCGGTCTTGCTTCTAATCTGAAAACCGTCGTTCTCGTCGTCATTCTTCAAATCCATGTACCTGCATCAACCTTCATCAAATAACTCATGGTTTTACTACACGTGGGACATTTGTAAAACTACTTTGAAAATGAGGTGCTTTTCAGTCAAATTGCATTTTGAATGCTAATCTTATAGTTGGATGTTAATTGTGGGTTTGTTTTTAATATGTAGGTCCCTGAACATTCCAAGGCCCAAGGAGGAAACACTTTCCAGACACTCTATCCTTGGACCGAGTACGCAGCGACCACGGAGAGAGTCGGCACCTCTTAAAGTATGCAGTAATTTAGCGGACAGAAGTTCGAATGAATGAAGGATTTTTCAGTTTAACTTCATTAGATATAAATTATAATATTGGGGACTTGAGGGATTAAGTCCAGTGATGATTTCTCCTCATTTTTTACTGTGCAGGTTCAATATCCAAGCCATATTGATGCTACACCAATTGAGCTACCAAGGTTTGTCACTGACTATTCCTTTTGAATCTATTTTAAATCAGTTTCTTTGGTTGCACTTAATCTTTAATTAGTTTTCTGTAGCTGCCTTTTCTAGCATTTGTTGACCAACAAACACAATTGGTGTTTCGTATCAACGTTGAAGTACTGAAAGCTAGATTTTCTGATGGTTGCCACGATGGGCGAATGGGGTGAAGCTTTTTCCAGGACTGGAATGCTCCTGCTCAAGCTCCTACCGCGTCTACCAGTGTGTCTTCAACTGTTGCCGCTTTGGAATCTTTATCAGATCCCGCCCTTTGGTCCGGTTCTCAGTCATCCGTGACAGTAGATGTTGCCCCTCCAGTTACATTGGTCAGACAGCCTTCTCCACCTCCTATTGCTGCTCCTGTACAAACAGTGCAAGCTGTGCTTGACACACATGATCACTCCCAAAGTCAGTTGTCACCTGACCTGGTGGCTGATCCTCGTCCTGGATCACCACAACCTCTAGACGATGATTTGTCCAAAGGACCTAAGCGCTTGCACATTGTAGGCATCTGCAAACTCAATCTGCATGGTTGCTTTGATTGCTTTTGATATTTTTTCTATTTGCCTTCGGTAGGCTGGGGGTAAAATCGATGTAACTTTGGTATGATGATTTACTGTTTGCAGCTTGTGTTCGCTCTTTAGTTTGTATTTCGCTCATTTATTTATTTATTTTTTGTCACGATTTTTGCCCCAGTCCACGAAAATGTTGAACGAATTTATGCGACTGTCGAAAGCAAATACTACTCGAAATCTCGAGACATGTGGGGTTCTTGCAGGGTCCTTGGTGAGTTCAATCTGCAAACATGTTAGCCATGTAGAGCTTTTATTTTTTCATATATAATTGCTTTGCCAGACCAATTTGTGACCGTGGCGGTAATGTCATTCAGTAAAAACTGAGCATACTTGTAAATTGATAGTGCCTCCTCTTGGTTATTTTTTGCAGAAGAAGGGCGTTTTTTACGTTTGTACTTTGATCGTTCCAAAGCAGGAAGCCACATCCGACTCCGTATGGCTATTTTCTCGCACACTGTTTTTCTGATGTTCAAATTTCACAAACAATAGACTTGCAGATATAATTGACCGTATTGATCTACTTTTGTAGACGTTCGTAAAGCAGATTTATATGATCTTTGTTCATGGGATGGATGACAGTAGAGTTAAGCTTGTTTTTGTTAATTTTACTTGTAAGCATAAGAAAGATTGGGTTATCCTCTTAATTCCTGTTTGGAATGTGTTTATCACAGTGTCAAACAATTAATGAGGAGGAAATATTTGATGCACAAGACAAGCGAAGTCTTTTTCAGCTTGGTTGGATACATGTAAGAAGATTGTTAAGTCAGCATAGGTTTTTCTAATTTAGAGATATAGGTCATGAGATACCTAGCATCTTTTCGTGCTTGATACGGCTCTTGTAAACTATGGAACGATTTACATGTGGCTATGAATACGTTTCTCTGTTGATTTTGCAGACACATCCGACACAATCGTGTTTTATGTCCTCCATTGATCTCCATACTCATTACTCCTATCAGGTCAGTCAGTCCATATTCAATTTTGACCATTACAATATGATTAGTATTATGTATAATTGACTCCTATTCACAGAGTACTGTATTTGAATATTTCCTGGCTGTCTAATACTGGTGGTGATAAGCTTTTCAGATTGTGCTTTTGTGAAGTTTGGGCATTATGTCATGCATCTTTGTAGTTCTTGTGGTAATCCTTGCCAGTTTCGCAAAACTTACTAAGTCATTTTTTGTAGATAATGTTGCCAGAGGCTATTGCTATAGTGATGGCGCCAACTGACAACTCTCGGTATGTGATGACGGTCATTATTTTTTTTCGTCGCGAACATTGTAGCTTTTGCACAATTTATTCTTGTTTGATACTTATTCTTCCGAGGAAATGACGAAATTGTTATGCTACATCCTTGAAAATCTGATAAAGATGTGAGAAAGTGATGTCAGTTTTTCGTTGCGTAGTACTGTTGTCATCCTATGTTAAATCAGTAGCGTCAGTCCTTAGTTATTTTGTCGAATTTATAGATAAACATTTAGATCTATGCACACTTTTTTTTTGTTTTTGTTTTATTTTTATTTTTTCATGGAGAGGGATATTAGACAATGCTTATTGTGTCCTTGAGCCAAATGTTCTAATGGTTTCAAGTGTATTTAAAATGCAGACCTTACGGTATTTTCCGCCTATCTGATCCTGGAGGTGTAAAAGTTATTCAGCAGTGCCAAAAGCGTGGTTTTCATCCCCATGAAAATCCCCCAGGTGGAGGCCCCATCTATGAGTGGTGCAACCATGTTTATATGAACCCAAACCTACAGTTTGATGTTATGGATCTACGAGCACAATGATAGGCACACGATCCAATTTGTGCAATTATCTGCAACCGAGCCAACAATGTTGTACTCGGGCATCGTTCTGATTTTATGCTGCTGTGTTGCAGTAATTTTTTCTATCATTTAAAAAGGATGCAGAGGTTTTCCACGTCCTATAAGGATTTTTTTTTCTTTTTTTTTTTTTTTTTAATTGTTTTTCTCTTTTCTCTCCCTCTTTTGTCTTCACAAAGTGCGCCCATTCAGGAGTCTTCACAGTTCAAAAGAACATCCTTCCGAAGGGTTATGCTCAACTCATGCATTTGTTATCAGTATCTCAAATTCTTAAAGATTCAATGTAATTGAACAAGAGATGTTCCAAAACTGGGGAGAAAATATGTATGATGGCGCTATGTTACTTTTACAGTAGGTTGCAAAATGTTAAAAGCAAATTTTGTTTTGAAAAGTTAAAAATATAATGTTATTGACATGATATATTTATATTCGGAATATTTGTTGAATTAATTCGATAATAGTTGGTACGATTTGTGGCCAATCACATTTTAAAAACAAAGCAGAGTTGATCATTATCAATCTTTGTTTAAATAATTTTAGATCAACACACAAAATTCAAGCCATTTAACTTTTATGTAGTTAATTTTTATTGACCTAAAAAATATGGCAGTTATTTGCATCTCTTTTAAACATGATTGAAAAAATTAACATACAACATATTTTGATGATATTGTTTTTAAGTATTGACATATCTTGTAATGATTTTAATTTTTTGAACATCATATTTGTAACAAGACATTATTTATACAATACCTTGATTATTTTTTAAAAAAAATTAGAATAAACATTGCTTGTATCATAACACTTTTAAATTAGATAGATACAAAAACTAACATTTAAAAAAAATCTGGACTTAAATGTTGTAATTCTACTTAATTTTTTTAAAAAACCATTTATTCTATTCTTAAGATTTAACATAAATAATAAATAAAGATTGAGAAACTCTTGAATTCCATGTAATTGATATGTTAGACCTAACCTCAAAGATAATTTTTTAATTTTTAAGATCTATGCTATTTCTTGAAGAAGGTTTTACTTTTTTCAAGTTATTGTTTAATATTATGGAGGTTAATTTCCATAAGATTTATCCAAATTCAACTTAATTAGTTCATATTAAATTTTAAATGTATAGTATACTATGTAATTTTTATTGAAATAAAAATTTCTTATAATAGATTTGAATGGTTTTTACCTTCAAACCCTATAAAAAAAAAAAAGACCACATGATGCATTATCTTTTAAATTTGAGTGAATAGCACTTGCAAATATAATCTACTGTTATAATAAAAAAAATAAAAAAAATAAAAAAAAATTCTAAAGACTAAATTTCGTTTATAAGAAGCTGGTTTGTTCATGATAGATGTAACCTAATTGTAGATTCTTTATGCTTGTGTGAATATTCAAAAATTATGTAGGATGATTACTTGCATCCACGAAATGAAAAAAAAGATAATTGATATTATTATTAGAATAAAATGAATTTCTCTATTTGTTCACAACCATCATATTTTACCAAATAAGCTACAGTAGTATTCTTTTGTTTATGCTCGAAGCTTAAATTGATTATTGTGATTGAAGCAATAATAAAAACTTTATCATAACCTTCTACTATATTTTTTAAAATGTTAAAATTGATTTAATTGCAATTTTTATTAGCTTAATAATAGAACTTTATTAAAATATAATATTCTTAATGTCATACCACCTCAATACAACTTTATCTTAGTAGGCCTTTTTTAAGGACATAAATCAAGTCAAAACTTGAAAAATACAATATATTCTAATGTAAATTTTAAAAAAAATTAGACAAATGGAAAATTGGTATAAAATAATAAGAAAAAAAATAATTATTAGCAAATACAAAGAAGCTAAATAGTCATGAACTAAGACTAAAAAATAAGAAAGGTATTGACAAGGTAGTCTTGGAGATATATATAAATATATATATATATATATATATACTTGAATAACAATAATAGTAAGAATAGTATTTAAATGACAAGAATAAACCAATTCATATTTTATTATTTATCCATTTGAAATAGTAAAATAGTGTAATTTATAAGAGTTGCACAAATTTGTCTCTTCATTCTCTGTTGTCACATCTTATATTAAGTATATATGATGGGTATTTATCTTTTCTTATTTCAATTTAAGATTCTTAAATTCTATATCTTTCAATCTTTATAACCAAATTAGATGCCAGTTAGGTTTAGCATAATAACCATAATTTATATATATATATATATATATATATCTTAATATTCTATTTTATTTTGTAAAAGTGACTATATAAGAAGATCATAAAAAAATTGTAAATACATTTATTACAAAAAATCATTAGTACTTGAATGATATAATTTGCTTAAGATATTTATTAATATGATGAAAAATCCATACACTTAGCATATTATGTAATAAACTCTTACTTGTTTCTATTCAGTTGCTTAAGTCTGTAAAGGTATTTTTTAAAAGCATTCTTTCTTATCTATCATCTTAAGAATCTTTGGCCTTCTTAATATCAGCAATAATAAGCAGTACAATAAAATACCATTGACTGATTTATTTGTCGATTGTAAATTTAGAAGTTGGTCTCTATGAATTTCTACTTATTGATTCTTCTTCTAAAGCAATAGTTGTATAAATAAATAAATTAAAGTGATTAAAAAATCATAAGTTTTAATATTTCTAAAGAAAAGAAAATAAAAACTACTCAATTATGGTTTAAAGTACATTGCATGATGATTCAAAGATTTTTTTTTAATTTGATTAATGACCTTAGTTTAATTAATAAGTTCTCATATATATATATATATAATTATCTAATATATTTATAATATATATAATATAAATCTATTTAAAATAGCTATTGTTTAATTCAAGTTAATTTTTCTTATTGAAACAAATGATTATAATAACTAAAATATCATTGTATAATTTTTTTGTTATATTTGAGGCATACATTAGTTTTAATTTTAAAACATCATCTTAAAAAAATATAATAATAAATTTATAAAATACTTGGAGTTTTTAAAAAAAATTGGTCTATTTTAATACTAGTTAAAAACATATAAAAAATTTGTATCTTTCAATTACTAAAATATTTGGTAAGATTTAAATACATATAGAGCATTTTTATAAATACCTATATTACTTAAATAATTTGAATGAATTTAAAATAATATATATATATATATATATAAAGAATATTTGTAATTATTTTTAAAATTTAAGTTATATCTATAGTTATTCTTTAATATATGATATGGTCAAAGGTGTATTTTTGAAAAGTTTTTAGATCTATGAAACTACTAAAAAAACACCTAAAAACTTACATATTTATTTTGTAAGCCATGTAGCATTTAAAAACCTTTTATAAGATTTTTTTTATTACTTGAGATATAAAACAATAAATTGAATCCATATTATTGAATCTATTTGAATGTGTAAAAATAAAAAATTGCATGGATTTTGCAAGTGAATCCCCTATGTTCTACTAACATGGATCTAATGACAATTTTGTGTCATTTGCTTAGTTGTACCATAATTCAATCTTTACTATTGAGCAAATAAAGATTCTATCTATGTTCTCTCTCTCTCTCTTTTTCTCTCTCTCTCTCTCTCTCTCTCTCTCTCTCTATATATATATATATATATATATATATACACACACATATACATATATGAAAACTCTATACTTGCTTTTTAAGCTATGTAATACATGTTTAAATGATTCATTTTAGAATTTAAGTTAAATAATGATTACATAGATTTGCAAATAGCTTTGTCCAACTAATATGCTTTTGTTTTGACTAATCAAAAATCCATGCTGTATATATGTTGGAATGATACCATATTTTTAAACTTCTAGGATTGAAATGCATAAAATAAAATTTATAAAAAACTCAACAAAAAATAAATATTATTAATAATAATAAAAAATTATTATACATAACTAGTATTATAAATAAAATTATGTATACTCATCTAGAATAAGAGATTATATACAATTTTATATATCAATGAATTTAAAAATCACTTGTAGTCTAGATTGATTCAATTGCTTTGTGTAAGTTTATATAATGGTTAGTTTTTAAGATCAATCACTCTTGGTCATTGTGCATACGACCAAACTAGTACATTTTACAAAAATCAAAATATATACTTTCAACTAAGCATTCTATTTATGTTATTTTTTAAAAAAATAATATTATTAATATAGTATTTGACAATTAGCTCGTTGGAATAAAAATATAATTTATGAAATATAAATATAAATACCAAATATATATATATATATATCTTTATATTAATTATATAGATAAATATATTAGTATAATTATTTATTAATAAAACTTTGATCTATTATTTTCTTTATTTCTTAGAAATTACAGCATCTAAATAAATTTAACAAATAAAATAATAAAATTCTCACTTTAACAGAAAAAAATGTAATATAAAGTATAAATAAAATTGTGTATATATATATATATATATATATATATGTGTGTGTGTGTGTGTATGTGTGTGTGTATGTGTACGTGTATATATAGTCAAAATATAGTCAAATATAGTTAATATTTATTAACTTTATTAAACTAACATATTATGTATCAAGTCAAATTAAAAATAAAAAATAAAAAATAATTATATTTATAAAATAGATATTATAAAAAAATAAAAAATAAAGTAAAAATAACACATGTCATATTATTATTTTTTTAAATAATAAAATTTCTTTTAAATCATTAATTTTTTGATGTAATTTCTAGTTTTTTCTTATCTATAAATATAATAATATTTTAAAACAGCTTTTATCTTTGTCAAAAAAATTAAAATAATAATTTTTTAATTTAAATTAGTATTTTTTTGTAAAATATTTACAACCTTTTGATGTAGCTTTATATAAACTCTTTCTAGTGACTTTCTTACATACATGATGATTTTTTGTTATTTGATAAAAAAAATATATTTGTCAAGTGTTATTTGATATCTTGTGCAAATAGAACTATTTAGACATAACTATTAAGAAATATTTAATCAATTGATGAGTTTAAAAATCATCATTTTTTCACATTTTTTTGATATTTTTTAAGACTTCTTAGAAAAAAAGAACTCTTTAGTGAAAAAACAGGTAATTTTCATCTAATTAGTTTATTACTAAATATTTTTAGAATATACATAGAAAATTAAATATTAAAAATTTATTTTTTTTAATTTTAATTTATATTTTTTTAAATTAAAAAAATATATATATATATATATATATATATATTAAAGTCTATTTAGAATTTTTGTATTTAGGTAATTAGTAGAAATACACACATATACATATTAAAAGAGACTTCTAATTTAAGGATCTGTTCTTAAATAAAGTGATGCTTTGCTTTGAATATAGGATTTTGAGCAAGATAAACTAAGTCCATGTTATTGTAGTTGAGATAAAAAATTATGTATTGTAGAAATATAAACTTTAAAAAAATCAAACTAAATTGATTCATTTGATAAATGTACAAATATCTTATATAGAAATAAAATATATAATTTAATAAGCAACCTTTATAGATACATTACTTCTTTGGTAAATTTTAAGAAATTTTTTTATTCTATCTTTGTTTTACTATCAAAAATAGTTGATTGTTGTTTGTTGGACTAAGCAATTAACCTGTGCGTAAGTTTAAATATACATTCAATAGTAGAACGCCAAGTCTTAAGGCAACTAAGGTAATTTTCATCTATAAATTCTTTAAGTACAAGATTTAAAGGATGCTTGAAATAAATTCTAAAATCATACATCCTCTTTATTTATTTCAAAATATGCTTAATTACTTCCAAATGTTGTTGCTATAGCTTGGCTACAAATCTTGTAATAATGCCTATTGCATATTATAGATTGAGTTTATATTAGAAAAGAATAGATATTTACAAACCATCTTGTAATATTAAATAGTATCAATCAATGATATCTTTATACTAGACTATGTAATAATTTTTCTTAGTAGAAAAATTTATTTAAGTAAGTAATTTGTTAAATCAAATTTATCCAATATTTCTTAAGAATAAAAATGTTGATAAAAAAATATTCTATTGAGCATGCATTCAAATTCAACTTTGAAGTATTTTTTGATTTTTCCTAAATTCTTTATGTGGTATTTGTCTTAGAATTTAATTTGATCATATGTTATACATATCAATAACTTGTGGTATAAGCTAATGATGTGGCAGACATATAAGACACTTGCCTTCCAAATTAAAATATAAGTCTTGTAAATTGATCTTGTATCAAATATCCTATAGAACATTGTGACATAGCTTCTACTTAGATAGTTTATATGGAAGCAAAAATGAAGTCTTTTTTACTCTTGTCAATGACTTTTTAGTCCTTAGTTTTATTTTAAGATTTTTTAGTCTTTTTATCTTTAGTAATAGTCATTCAATTTTTGTTACTATGTTAGTTTTAAATAAATATCTATTCTTTTTGAGTTACATAAGAATATATTGAGTTTTTGATTCTTCTATATTCATTTCTTTAATAATTTTATAAGAATGCTAATTCATTATTTTTGTCTTGTTTTTAGAAGTGAACAGAGTATTCTACTTCTATTCTTGTGTTTTGAAGGTTATGGACTACCTATCTTCAATCTAAAAATTTAGTTCTCTAAAAATGATTTTTTCTTTAGAAAGTGTAGACTATCTTTTTTTATTAAAAATTTTAATTGATTTAAGAGATTATAGATTATCTTGCTTTAATTTGACTTATAGATTTTTTTGAACTATCTATACAAAAAAAAAATCGTATAATTATTCTATTGATCTTCAAGAAGGAGCTTAACTACTATTTGGACCAATTTATAGCCTATTTTAGAACAAGTTAGTTGCACTTAAAGAGTACATTGATGAAAACTTAGCCAAGTACTTTACATACCAATCTAAATCTCTTATAGGACTCTTATTTAATTTATGAAGTAAAAAGAAAAATCTTTGAGTGTATATGAATTATTAATGACTCAATAAGATCACCATCAATAATAGATACCTTATATCTTTGATTTCAAGAATTCTTAATTAATTCAATTAAGTAAAGATGTATATCAAAATAGATCTACAAAGAATATACAACCTAATACAAATTTTAAAAGTGAATAAATAAAAACTATGAATTGAATTAGGTTTGGACATTTTAAATATAACGTAATGCTTTTTGGACTCAAAAATGTACAAAACACTTTTTAATATCTAAAAATTATGTCTTTCATGAAATTTTTTGATGATTTTTTTGTCTATTACTTGAATAATATTTTAATCTATTTTAAAATATAAAATAGCATGAATTTCATATTTATTGTATATTAAAAAAATTAAAAGATTTAAGATAATATGTTAAGATAAAAAAGTGTATATTTTAAACTATTCAAGTTAACTTCTTAGGATACATCATTTCAAATAATGGCCTTATAATGAATCCTAATAAGGTTTTAACTATCATGAATTTAAATATTCTAAAAATAGTCAAAGATGTGTAATATTTTTTTGGAACTTGCCAATTATTATCAGATCTTTATGAAGAACTTTTTTCAAATTATAGAATTTTTTACACATCTGACATATATAAAAAAAATTAAGTGGAACAAAGAAGTTGAACCATCTTTTGAAGCCTTGAAGACATCATTTATTTTTATACTAATCTTGTATTGTATCAACTTTTCTAAGGCATTTTTTATAAGAATAGATGTATCAAACTTTACTATAGATGTAGTTTTGTCACAAATGGAAGCAAATGATAAACTCAATTTAATAGCTTTCTATTCTAGAAAATTTTCAACAACCAAAATTAACTACAAGATCTACAAGAAAGAGCTTATTGCAATTGTAGACTTATTTCAAAAATGGCATCATTATCTAGAATGTACTTCTAGTCGAATCACCTTATATACAAATTACAAGAACCTTAAGTATTTCATATTGGCACATGTGTTAAATGATTCTTAAGTCCTTTGGAACATGTCTTTATCAAAATTTGATTTTAAGATGACTTATCAATCCAAAAAACAATATGATTTGCTAAATATCTTTTTTAAACATTATTATCTTACACCAATAGAAAAAGATGCAGCTTTTCATCAATAAAAAATAATTCATGTTCATATTTATTTAAGATTATAAATTTAAAAATTAATATTTTTGATCTATTTTTTAGCAATAAAATCAATGTTAATTTTTTATTCAACCTTTCTCAAGTAAGTTCAATCAAGTATATTTTGTGATCTTTTTTTATGATATTAAAAATAATTCTTTTAAGTCTCAAAATACTCTTAATTTGAATTTATAAATAATATATTTTATTTAAAGAAGCAATCATATATTCCAAAAGACAAAGTACAATTATATGTACTTCAAGCTTTTTACGAATTTCCAATAGCCATATATTTTGGATAAAACAAAACTTTGAAGCTAATATGTAGAGATTTTTAGTGGTTTCATATGTGGAAGACAGTCAAAAACTTTGTACAATCATGTGACATTTGTTTAAAATCAAAAACTCCTTGTCATCAACTTTAGAGATTTCTTTAACTATTATCTATTTTAAAACAATCATGGTCTTTTATTTCTATAAAATTTATCATAGATTTTTCTATACTTGTACCATTTCTTATATATAAACAAATTAATTTAGTTGCTTACTGGTTGTACCTACTAAAGTATATGAAGATCCATCCCATATTCTATGTGTCTCTTCTTGAGCCATAAAAGATAATAGATATATTATGAAAAAGATAATAGATATATTATGAAAAAGATAAATGCCACCTCTTCCTATAGGATAGGATAATAACCAAAAATATGAAATCAAAGAAGTCTTAAACTTAAAGAAATCCTAAAATAGTTTAAAATATCTTAATCATTGATATAGATATGATATTATTGAATATACATAGGAGCTAATCAAGAATCTTACAAATGTAGTGAAGAAGGTTGATACTTTTTATTGATGACTTCTATCAAAATCAAGATAAAAAATAGTAAATTTTTGCTATAAAAGAATTATAATTCAAGAAAGATTGTATTTGACTTTTTATTCTTATTTTTGATTTTTATGTATTTGTGGTGCTAAAGAGATGGAGAACCAACAACCAATAAATTCAAGTCAAGAGCCATCATTTGCTAACTTATTGAAAGAAAAATTATAATTATTACAACCTTCAAATCAAAGTAATTAAAATTTAAGAATAACATGTTTTTCTTCAAATAGATGATAAGATATAATGCATTTAGTATCATGACTTTGGAAGAATCACTTGATGTTTGGTAATTTTATTGGAAATAAAAACGATTTTTAATGGTATTATAAATGTTTTGTTTGAAAGTAGTTATAAAAGCCTTAACAATGATCAAATAATAGGATGGTCTTTCTGCCCTAAAAAGAGACATTATTGGTGGTTGAGAAGACTTATCAACTACTTCAAAAAAGAATAAAGATTAGAATATGAGGCAAATATAAATTTTTACATCTTGAACTTCGTCAACATATGATTATTGTTTCTTGTGGAACTTAATTCTAAAAAGGGGGATATTGTCAAGGACATATATATTTACTTCAATAGTTACAAAAATATTATTAATATATGAAAATAGATTAATTTGATAACATCTTTTCAAAAGCTTTTTAGATGCAATTTCACTTTTATAAGTGTTTATAAGTGATTGATAAGTTAGAAACTTTGCCAATAAGTTAGCTTTATATTGCATGTGTTGGTAGCTAGTAATATAAGCTAATAATGTGGTGTACATATAGGAAACTTGTCTTCTAAATTAAAATATGTGTCTTATAAATTGAACATGTATTGACAGTCCTATAGAACATTGCTACATAGCTTCTAATTAGATAGTATATATAGAAGCAAGAATAAAGCCTTCTTCACTTTTGTCAATACCTCTCTAGTTTATAGTCTTCTTTAAGTCTTTTTAATTTTCTTGTCTTTAGCAATAGCCATTATAATTTTAATACTATATTATTTTTGAATAAATATCTATTTTTTTTGAATTACATAAGAATGTATTAAGTTTATGGTTCTTTAAGATTCATATCCTTGATATATTATTTTTCTTTGTAATGTCATTTTGGTATAGAATTGAAGGAGCTATGATTTGACATCAAATTCTATGCAAAAAACAAAAGTATGAAAATTTAGTTATAAAGTATATTCTTCTTTTATTTTTATAAAGACATAAAATCTATTGCCCAAATTTTTTTGACCATAAATTTAAAAGATTTAAAGTATTGAAATATCTTGCTCTTTATTATAAGAAAATAGATTTATATAAATTCAATGTATTTATTTATGAATATATATATATATATATATATATATATATATATATATTACATTAGACAATAAGACACCATATAAGTCATTAAAAAGAAATTCCAATAGATACAAGGTAGTAGATTTGGTATGATTTAAAATTCTTTCTTTGCAACTTTAGTTCAATATACAAGATGTATAATTTCTTCTAAGCATGGATACTTTAGCAATCATTTATCTTGCAATCATATAATGTATTGTTAAGTTATTAAGATGGCTAAGTCTTTTATACCATAAGTCATGTAAGTCAATGAAAGTATGTCAAACTTAATTGATTTTAGCAACTTGAGTAGAGTACATTAATTTAATATAAAATATTCAATAATTATTCTTGAGTGGTTGAATATTTATTTTAATATCCAAAAAAATATTATATTATTTATATAAGTTTTTGTATTAATTAAAAATAATACAAAAGATAATACAACTAATTTTTTTTAATATGACCATATATATAATATATTGGATAAGGCTTTATTATTGTCAATGGCAATTTATTTTTATCAAAGATAGAGAATGAGCCTAATTTGTAATGGTTACATTAATACCAAAAAAATTACTTGATTTGAAGTTATTTAGCAAATCTTATTGTCTTCTAACATGACTAGATATAATAGAATTGATGAACAAAGAAGAGTGTGATATTTAAAGAGATTAGTTTCAAAAATCTCATCTTATTTGTAGTAGTTTTTTTTGTACTAACCTACATCAAACTATAAAAGATCATACATTTTAGTGAAATTGGCTTAGACTTAAGAGTTCTTTTAAAGACCATGCTTGGCAGCAGCATAAGCTTGGAAGATAAAAATTTATTTTTTGAGATATTTTAATTCACATTGAGCTTTTCAATGTCTAAGCTTGTTGTAATTATGGCACATACTCATTTGACTACAACCTTAGAGAGCTACTATAAGTACCTCATCCACATCCTTAATAATTATGACTTCAATAGCGATAAATTTTGAGGTTGTACAATCTAAGTATGTAGATGGCTTCTTTAGTTACTTTACCTTCATGATCATGAATGTGATAATTAAACATTTTGGAATTGTAGGATTTGGCAATGTACATGGTTTTTTCAATCTCTTCTTTATTACAACCTTTCTTTCAATATTCTTTAATTTGCATACATTTAACTAATGTGGTGTATGTAGGCTAAAGAATCTTAAAAAGATTCATATCAAATTGTGAAAGATCCTTCAGACATTTTAATATTTTAGAATTTTTATTTGATGAGCAACTATTACAAAGTCAAATCACTACTATAACATTCCTTAAAATGGATCTATCATCCGATTGGATTTGTATAAAAGACTTCAACAATAATTAAGAGCTTATCATGCACTATAGCTATAAAATATAGATGGTTTTTAATATCTCATTCTTTATTTCTTAGAAAATCAATTATATAAGAAGTTTATTTTTTATTATTTTTTATTTTTTTTATATAAAAGAATCATCAATTCTAATAGCAACAATGAAAGTTGGTATTATTTTGAAGGCTAGCTCATTCCACACTTTATCGCACATAAATAAGATCTATACATGAATTCTTTAAATAAAATAATTTCTTGTTCCATCAAACTTATTGGAATTAATAAATAACTTAATTTTTTTATGATTAGAGCTATTATAAGTATATATAAAAAAATCAATTAATATTTAATTATTATCATACAATACTTAATTCTATTTTTAACTTTTAATTATGTATTTTTTAGAGAATATAAACCAAAGTTTTACACATACAAAGGTACATATTTTGACAAGGCAAGGCATAAAAATTATAATATAAAAAGATACTAAGGACAATATTTTAAAGTTCTTTGAGCAAAAAATTAAAGTAATTGTCAAAGATCTAGAGACAATTGACCTCCTTATATCTTGAGGCTTTTCATTTGGCACCATGCAACTTTATTTTGGCATTGATTATTCTAATATATTCAACTTTCTTTACATGAACTTGGTGGAGTTAAATAAGATCCTAATTCATCAACAATTATAGATACTAATTGATTCTATTGCTCTTATATTAAGAATTGATTTGTCTCCACAAAAATCTGTATACTTATCTCATAGCAACAAAATTGATTTTGATACTAATTGGTGTGAAGTAAAAAATTCTAAAGATGATAAATTTCTAAAAGATAAACTAAAAGAAATTGAATTTAGCCTATGATTTATTATTAGCCAAACTCTGTTTTGCATTCACATAATAAAAAAGAATGCCACAGTGAAAAAAATTTAAGAAATATGCATAAAAATACATATTAGTATTCATTTTAAAATAAAAGTATTAAAGAGCCAAAACGCCCTTCATGGACAACATAATTCTTTCTTAATGTTTGTGCTTGGGACATTCATTTCTTTGTCTATATCATAGCAACACAATCCTCACATAAAATTGCTTTGCAATATGATCCTCAATTCTTCTCACGGTTGTAATATTTTTACTTCTTTATTACTTAGCTTGCTTTGATCGTGCTTAAATTATTACAATAGCCTTTATATAGTCTAATAAGTATATTCTTGTAGCAACCTGAGAGTCCAAATTTCACCACTTGATGAAGTTCATGCCATACAACAAGTTCAAGAGGTAGAATAGGAAAACTCTTAATTGTGTTGTTGTTAAGTTGATTTAAAACTTAGTGTTAGTAATTCAATTAACTTTAAGCCTTCCAAGCAATGGTTACTAATATAAATAATATATATATATATATATATATATATGAGATTACTATGGTCTTTAAGGTTATTTGCATGATCTCCACTTAAATCTCAATGAGTTGTTTAAGGTCATTTACATAATCCTTAATTACTATTTTTTACGTGATTAAAAAAGTATAATTAATTAGAATAGAAAAATAATTAATTAGTTGAAACTTATAAATTATTATTCCTTATATAATAGACGGTGAAAGCAATTGATCAAATTATTACCATCAATCCATAGTAAAAGTAAAAAAACTTAAAGATTGAATTAAAAGTTAAAAGTTAAAAATTAATAATAAATGTTGAAAATTAAAAATAAAATTTAAAGTTAAAATTTAAAAGTAAAGTAAAAAATAAAGTTAAAAATAAAAAAGAAGCTTAAAAATTAAAATCTAAGAGTTGAAATATAGAAGTTAAAAATTACCATAAAAATAAAAGTAAAAGTGGGGCTAAAGAGATATAAAAGCAAAGGTACCTTGACAATGTCTAAGAATTACAGGCAGCAACTCCTTTCTATTCTAAAATTTTCTAAAATTTTTTATTGACTCCAAATTGAATGATTTTTAGTTTATTGAAAATTTAACTTAAAGGAACTTCTGCTCCAATAAATTTAAATTCAATCTAATACTTAAGCCATAAGAAATATTTCTACAAAGTTGACTGATCAAGATTATCGTGATAGGCAATCTTCCTCCACTTGAAAATTAACAAAAAAATCAATTCGTCTTTGAATTTGATAAAAATTTATGCCATTAGAATCTTAGCTTAAAGATGCACTTACTTTGAAAATATCACAATAATTCAATTAGAAGGCATTGAATAATGCCTTTTGAAAGGTAGTTGATCTAAACTACCAAGGCAGCTGACCTCCATGCATTCAAAATTCCGCCCTTACTTCAAATCAAGCAATCTTTATCTTCTTGGAAAGCTAACACTAAAATCTACAACTAAAAAAAATTCACATCAAAATTCAAAAAATTAAATGATTGATTGAAGGAAATTCAAGGCTCTCGAATCTTTGGGGTATTTGGGAGGCTGAGGGAGCTATCTACTACATTGACCTATGTCTTAAAACTTAATGACCATCATTCACTACTCTAGATCCATGCATATACAACTACAAGTTTACAATAAAATTAAAAATAAATAAATAAATAAAATTAAGATTAGGATTTAGAACCAAAATTCGGCATGGCTTTGCCCTTCACCAAAAAAGGAGAGAGAAGGCTTGGAGAACCAAGCCACTCTTATATAATTGAGTGGTAGGTTGTGGAAGGGCAGCCACATTCCACCCTTGATCTCTAAGATCTCTATTGTAAATGTATGGCCTTCATTCATTTAAGAGCAAATTTCGTTGCCAATGATGATGGCTCTTGTAAGTGGTCAAGAAAGCACATTTTGGTAAATCTAACTTCATCATTGTATTCAAAATACATTTTTATGCTAAAATCAACTACTCACATGCCTCAATCCATGTTCAATTGCATTTTTTATGAAAGTTTTTACCTACGAGGATCTTGGCAATTCTTTTTAAATCCTTCAAAATGAGAATTTCATCGCTCTACTTGTATTTTGAAGGAGAGGGTGTTCATCTTATTTTCTCCACTCCATGGGTTGAATCCGGTGTCACAATTGCATTAAAAAGACTTCTATTAATTAGAAAAACCACTATGCCACTTGAATTTGTTGAATTGGTGGAAATTTCAAAATCATTATAAGTGAACTCATAGGCTTTTAGTCAACCATCATAGTAGTGACTAACAACCTCTAAATTATCTACAATATTTATGGCACAATTTTCTCCAACTTGAGTCAGTCAAACAATTAGCTTTTCTAAACAATAATATATTAACGAAGAAGAAATAACTACAAACAACAATCTAAAGTTTACTTAAGAAGAAACAAAAAAAGTAAAGAATTTTGCTTTGATACCATAAAGATTTATACAAACTTGATCTAAACTAAGTATGATACAAACATAAGTAATGGAATTAGAACTTAAAAGATAATCAAGGTTCTTAATATAAAAAATTATATCTAAAAGAAGATATTTAATATAATAATTAATTATATATCAATATTAATTATTATTTTTTAATTTATTCAAAAACTAAATAATTATTACAATTAAATATTTTTAGATTGACTAAATTTTTTTTTTCAATACTTTTAATAGAATTATAATATTTGATATTTTTAATATTTGATATTTTAATATTTAAATAATTTAATCTTAATAATAATAATAATCATAATATCAATAAGAGTGATTACTTGTCACTTTTAATATTAGCTTTCATCAATAGATTAAATATTATCTTGTGGTAATGCTTTTTAAAAGCTTCATAGATGCATAATTGACTTCACACATATTTGTAGTTGATTAATAGGTTAGAAACTTGGCTAGCAAGTAAGCCACATATTGCATGTGTTAATAACATATGAAAAAATCTACCTATGTGGTGCACATATAAGAAACTTGTCTTGTAAGTAGATATGTGCCAAAAGTCCTAAAGAAAATTGCTACATAGCTCTTAATTGAACCATATATATTAAAGCAAGAATGAAGCATTCTTCACTCTTGTCAATGCCTTTCTTGTCTTTAGTCTTGTTTCAAGACTTTCTGGTCTTCTTTAATAATATCCATTTTAGTTTATTATTATATCATCTTTGAGTGATTTTTTAGTCATTTTTAGTGATTTAAGAGTATATTGAACTTTTAATTCTTTGAGATTCATATCTTTGACAATTTGACAAGAATATTAACTTTTATTTATTTTTTTTTTTATTTTTATTTTTTTTGAAAAGTAAGTAGATTATTCCACTTCTATTGTTGTATTTTTGAAGATTACAGAATATCCACCTTTAAACAAAGAATTTAATCTTCTAACATTATTTTTTAATTTTTTTTTAATTTTTTTTTTACAAAGAGTGAGCTATCTTGTTTTCTAAAATTTTTTATTTGGTATTAAAAGTTGTGGATATTCTTCCTTTCATTTGACTTGTAGATTTATTTGAGCTATCTATAGAAAAAAAATATTTAATACTATTCTAAGTAAAAGTAAGAATAGATTTGTAACTATTACAAATCTTTATGATCTTATTAACACTCTTAGGATTAAAATCTCATGTATTTTAACCTCAACCATGAAAGTACTATTTCTATGCATATGGAAGAAATCAACAATGAGGTTCAAACTTTATATCAAGAAGTTGTACAATTGAGAGAATCAAATAGATCAAACTCACAACTAAATTTGAAAAGTGTTGCTACTACAAATGTGAAGGAGATAAGGATAAGTATGTCGAAGAAGTTTGATAGAATAAGATCAAAGTTTGAAGGATTTTTACAACAAGTGAAGCTCTATCTAAAGTTGCATCATTCCTATTACCTTTATAGATTTATTTAAGTTGGTTTTATAGGTATACTTTTATGTAGAAGTATACTCTCTTACTTTATATCTTTGATGGAAAAGGATTTATAACTTTTTTACGATCTAAATTTATTCTTAGAAATTTTAATGGCCATATTTGAAGAAAATTATTGAAAAAAAAGTAATAGAGACTAAACTCCTATCTTTACAACAAAGATCACATTCAACTACCATATATGCTATTAAATTCTAAAACCTCACTTGCAACATGGATTGAAATGACAAAGCCTTTATTAATCAATTTTGATATCGATTAAAAGATAATGTCAAAGATTTATTATTGACAATATTGAGAGTAAATTTATTAGAGAAATTTATTACTCAAGCTCTTCCTTGTAATAATCAGCTCTTTATAAGATGCCAAAAATAAAGATTTGATTAAAAATGTACAAATTAAGTCATTGCAATAACATCAAAGTTTTTAAAAGCTTAATCATTAAGGTCAAAACTTATATAAATTGACATGGTATGATTCAAATCTCTTACTAAGTAAAAAAAGACCTAATACCAATAAAAATGTTTATACTTATATTGTGGAGAATCTAAGTACACTACTAAACATTATCCAAAGAAGTAAAGTAATTATAAAATGAGAAGCATGGTTACCAAATAAGACAATGTGTTGAAAAATATGTTATTTTAGTAATAATAAGAACTATGTTGTTAGAATCTTATACAACATCTGTGATTGCTCGTTTTACTTATTCTAAATTAATCTAATGGAAATAAATCCATATAGGGAGATTCGAACATGGGGAATGATTAGTTGCTTAAGCGTTCACATTAGGGTCACACAATCAATTATCTCCTCAATGTATCTTCTCTATTTCTAATATCTGAACACACAAGGAAACTATAATCTCCTCCTTCACCTTATCGATCTCTTCCTTAAGCAATTCAGTTATACCAATAATTGCTATTTCCACCAATATATTCACCCTCATAATCTCCAATTATAATACTGCGCCCTCATAGCTTTCAGCATACAATTACCCTCATTCCAATCATTAGAATTCTTCACACAGAACTGCCATTCACATTACGGTGTTTCACACAAACATAGATTCATTCTCTCTATTAAACTACAATCAGATTTCAGCATTCAATCTTTCTTCTTTTCAAATAATACCAATCATATTTCCATTCCATAATTCACTTCACAATATTCAGAAACTCTCAATCCTCTTATTCAAAGAAAATAACAAACAAAAGAAAAGAAGTAGCACCAAGCTTACCCCGGCTCACAACTATCACAGCGATGGCACCTTAATTAACTTCTACAACTCCTATATACTTTCCTTTGATTTTCTAGATTCTAACTGTAATTCTATAATTAACTACTTTTAAGAACTAAATCACTCATCTGTCCTCTTAAATTTCCTATTATATGGACTATTAATATATTTTATCAATATCTTTCAAAAACGAATTAATATCTATTTTACATAGCTCCACTCCTATCTGTGCAGCGTCTTCGCAAACATTCAATTGATACTTATCTAAAAACTACTTTACAAATCTCCACAAAGTTACTAGTTCCTATGGCCCACCTAATTAATCATTTGCCGCATTATCGAATGTAAGTTCGACCAAATCTGATTCCAATTGTAAATCTTCTTCTTCTTCCTCCAGTCCATCGACTCCTTCCTCAACTGGTTTGATAGATCTTCATTATACTCACCCAGTACACGGACTTGAGCATCCAGTTTCAAGATCTGGACATCCCGAAGTTCCAATTGTTGTTGCTGCTGACTCATCCATTCTGGAGTATCTTCAATCGACACTTATGACCAGCTCCTCACTATTAATTCTTAACTACTACTCTCGAAAATATAAGAAATATAAGAAAATGGCACTCTAGCCAACTGAAAACAATACCACAAAATGACTTTAATTAGTACCCCACTCCTATTCTTTTACCTAGTAGTGATAACGACAACATGTTACCCATACTGTCCGTGAAAGATAATGGAAAGTAATCTTTTTTGGTAGCCACATTAAGTTTTCAGAAATCTTGATATATCCTGATTTTTCCATTTTTTTTCGGTACCATCACGATTGAAGAAACCCACTCACTATTTGATAGAGGATAAGTAAAATCCACGTCGAGAAGTTTATCCAATTTCTCTTTCACTAAAAGTGAATATTTTGGGTTAAGCCAGTGTTGTCTTTGACGAACTGGCATAACATCCTCCTTCAAAATAATTTGGTGCTCACACATGTCAATTGGAATTCCTTTCAAATCCGCATATGACCATGCAAAGGCAAATTTGTGATGGACAAAAAATTGTTTCCAAGCATCCAATTCTGTACCTATAATATCAGCATATATTTTAATTAGTTGTGGCATTTTGTTGGTGCCCATGTTAATAGATTGACACACAAGGTCTTCAACAACCTCTGATTTAATTGTCTTCTCCTGATCTGAATATCTTATATTATTCGTCATATGGAAACCACCCAAATCTGGTTCCAATGTGCTAACTCTATTGACTGCAAAATTATTCATCCATTCGGCAATAGCATGATCTAAGTTAGTCGCATCTTCCTGATGCAATAAATATTCGCCGTGACTTCCACATTGGTAGACTCCTACCTTTGCTGTTGAAGTATTTTGTCCTACCCCAAATTACGATGAACCTATAGCATCGACATCTTCCTCAATCGATTGACTCTTATTGTCCAATATAAATTTTGATTTTGACAATTTAGATTCTCCATGATATTGTACCGGATACATCTATAGAACAATCTGGTCACGACGTTTTTTAATTGTCAATGTACCTCGGCCACAATTATTCTTAGCTTTGGCTTGATAAAGCCAAGGTCTGTCCAATAAAATGGGATACAATAACGTAGAACTCTGTAATCGGAATACAATATAATCGATTTTGTATGTCAACCCCGCAATTACAGTGGCAATATTTCGTAAGATTTCCATTGGCTTTACCCGACTATGATCTGTCATTCGCAAGACCAATGTTGTAGGTAGCAATTGCTTTAGATTCAAGTCCTCTATTGTATCTGCATTCATAAAATTTACATTGGAGCCACCATCGACTTGTATCCCTGGAATTAAAATGCCATCGATTGATACATCAATTGTTGGTGCTCCCAGATCTAGATTTAAGCTAACTTCATAAATTTCTTTAGTGGGGGATCTTCGTCATATTAGTGCTGAATTCAATATAGATCGACATTCCAATGCTATAGCCAAAAGTTGCTTCATTGTAATTGAAGGGTGAATAACATCCAAATCCTTCAGAATATCATAGGGTTCTATATTGAGAGTAATTTCCAATGTTTTTTTGCGTTTCATTGGTTTCGATTTTACTTCGTTCGACAGCAATTCCTTCCTGGCGATTGAGATTGCCGCTGGTAACTTTGCCAACTTTTTTATCACTAAAGGTTCCTATAATGCGTAAGATCTTTTATTGGGTTGTACAGATATTGGTAGTTGGTCAATTGAGATCGTTCTTGATGGTCACGATAAATTGGCACGTGGAGCCAAATTGGATTCCTCAGTTTGTTGAGGTCTCAATATTGGGATACGTCCCAATACTGATATTAGTTCGTTTAGCGCCATGGATGGCGTTACTTGCTCTCCTGCGATTGGTTCATCTAGGTCCTGAATTGGATTCTTGTCTTTTTGTTGGCCTCTAGTAAGCACTACGTTCACCACCTCGACACGATGTACTCGTGAGTCTAGTTGAACAGGGCCTTTGTCCTTCGCCGGTTGGCTTGTTTACATTTGCTGGTCTTAGTTATTATAATTAAAGGGCGCATTGCACTACTGATAAGTGTGACCAGATTGCTTGCAATTTCCACATATTGGAGCATAGTCATCACTAGCCCTTGGATTAGGACATTCATTGGCATAATGACCAATTTGTCTGCAACGATAGCAACGAAGTTGTCTCCTGCCAGCTCCTTTAGGGATATTGGGTGTCTCTACTGGTATATAACGGCTAGGTCTATTCCATATTGGATGAGTAAAGGATCCCGATTGACCCATTGTTATTGTAGACTTTGGCATTGGCTTCGTCATGGATAGATATTGATGGTATCCTGGTTGGTTCATCACCAATCCATGAGTATTGGATACACCTTTTTGGTGAAATTTAGAGTTTAGAAAATTGGAATAATTCCTGTTTTGTTTATTCACTCGATTTCTATTCCAGCCAAAACTATTATTTGTTTGTACTTGATTGACATCCCACGAAGTTGGTTAAGTCATTATCTGGTTACTGAGTTATTGTTGCTTCTGTAAATTCCAACAGTTGTTGGTAATATGCTTACCCCCATAAAAGGTAAATTATATAGTCATTTGAAGAGGTGAAGGACATTCTGTTACTAAATGACCTTGTCTCTTACAATTTCTGCACCAGACATTGGGACGCATATTGGTTGGTTTATATCTTTTTTCTTTATCCTTGGCTAGATTCACAGCCAATTCATCCATTTTTTTCGTCAATGTTAACAGCAATGACTCATTGGGATCCCTTGATACCAATGCATTTGGCAATTCCTTCGTAGGTGTTGATTTTTGATACATGGAATAAGAGACATACGGGTGTGATGATGATGGTGGTACAGCCTGCAATGGAACAACATCTACGATTCCCTATGGAATTGTACCATAATCATTTCTTCCTAGATAACCTTCTGATGCGTCATTCTAATTTATTATTTGATAATCTCCTTGAGATGGAATCATCGTGGCTCCAACTGTTAAGTTCTGATCATAGTGACATTCCTCCCATACTTTCGCTCGCTCAAGAGATGATGCAATGGTGGCTGATTGGGCCTCTTTTACAAACATCTTCAATTCTGGTAGATGTAGTCCATTAACCAATATGGACAACACAAACGATTCTAGTATTTGGTTATTTGGCCATTTTTGAAGTATATCTACTACGCGACTATAATATGACTGTACCGCTTCCCTTGGTACCATTCTGCTATTCATTAATTTTTCTCTAAGACGTTCTTCAAAACCAATTGGTCGAAAATGGGCTTAAAATATATTTTTCAATGCCTCCCAATTAATAAATTGTCCCACAGGTTGGCAGTTATACCACTCAAACGCTGTGTCTTTCAATGTCACTGGCAGCCATCGCAACCAAATATCTTCAATTTTGCCATTATTGGCTACACATGCTGTATGAAATTGAGACAAATGTTGATCAAGATCCGCACTCGAAAATCCTCAAAAAGTAGGTAGTGGCATGACACTAGTCATACGATTGCCTACTACACCCATTTGTACTGCAATCAGAACGGCTGGTCCTCCTGACGCCATTGAATTTTTTATTCCACTAAACTCTATTTTAAAATAATCTCTGTTTTTTCTTATTCTAATTTCCGAACTCTCAGTGCTCCTTGATTTACTGTTATTTTTTACAAATAGTTTTATTGGTTGAATTGTAGGTGAAAACATCTAATTTTGAAATACAATATAGTTATCTTTATTGGCGACCAATTTGTGCCAATCTAAAGAACCACTATTGCTCGTTTCAGCGGTACGCCCTATTGGATAAATACCCAATGGAGTACCAAATTCTTCTACGCCTCCTTCTCTTTCAGTTAACGGCCTCAAGATTTCCAGTGGAATGTTAAAAAAATTTCTCGCGAGTGTTTTTGGCAGTTTTTCTAACGATACATACAACTGCAGAATTAACAGTCTGTCTGGTTCTTGATATATTTGGATGTGCCGACAAGCTTGCATCCATGGTTTAATCCATTTCTATCGATGCTTCTTTTTAAGATTATGTTCTTGCTTCTCTCTAAGCAAGTTCTTTCCTTGCGCTCTTCCATATCTTTCTCTCAACTGATTTATTTTCCTCGATGCAATGCTCTCGTTCTTATTAACCATAATCTTGCTTCAAACACTACTGGAATCGTCTTTCATTGCCAATTTTCTCACACGTTTGGTAATTAATTCCTAACACTGAAAGCTATTATCACTCCTCGGCAGCGGCGCCAAAATGTGATTGCTCATTTTACTTATTCCAAATTAATCTAATGGAAATAAATCCATATAGGGAGATTCGAACATGGGGAATGATTAGTTGCTTAAGCGTTCACATTAGGGTCACACAATCAATTATCTCCTCAATGTATCTTCTCTATTTCTAATATCTGAACACACAAGGAAACTATAATCTCCTCCTTCACCTTATCAATCTCTTCCTTAAGCAATTCAGTCATACCAATAATTGCTATTTCCACCAATATATTCACCCTCATAATCTCCAATTATAATACTGCGCCCTCATAGCTTTCAGCATACAATTATCCTCATTCCAATCATTGGAATTCTTCACACAGAACTGCCATTTACATTACGGTGTTTCACACAAACATAGACTCATTCTCTCTACTAAACTACAATCAGATTTCAGCATTAAATCTTTCTTCTTTTCAAATAATACCAATCACATTTCCATTCCACAATTCACTTCACAATATTCAGAAACTCTCAATCTTCTTATTCAAAGAAAATAACAAACAAAAGAAAAGAAGTAGCACCAAGCTTACCCCGGCTCACAACTATCACAGCGATGGCACCTTAATTAACTTCTACAACTCTTATATACTTTCCTTTGATTTTCTAGATTCTAACTATAATTTTGTAATTAACTACTTTTAAGAACTAAATCACTCATTTTCCTCTTAAATTTCCTATTATATGGACTATTAATATATTTTATCAATATCTTTCAAAAACGAATTATTATCTATTCTACAACATCTAAAAAAGGTCATATTCTCTCTTTAGATCCTTCATCTTATTTTACAATAGTAATTTATTTAGGATAAAAAAATCACAATTTCTTTATCTTATTAGATTTAAGCTTTTGTTTATATATATATATATATATATATATATATATATATAAGAAAAATTAATCTATCCATATAGAATCTATAGTTGGTTTTTTGTTATCCTCTCGAGACATTGTCATGTTATAGAAAGAAGTATACCTATGAATCCAACTTAAATAAATCTATAAAAGCAATAAGAATGATGCAACTTTAGATAGAGCTTCACTTGTTGTAAAAATCCTTCAAACTTTGATCTTATTCTATCAAACTTCTTCGACATACTTATCCTTATCTCCTTCACATTTGTAGTAGCAACACTTTTCAAATTTAGTTGTGAGTTTGATCTATTTGATTCTCTCAATTGCACAACTTCTTGATATAGAGTTTGAACCTCATTGTTGATTTCTTCCATATGTATAGAAATAGAACTTTCATGGTTGAGGTTAAAATACATGAGATTTTAATCCTAAGAGTGTTAATAAGATCATAAAGATTTGTAATAGTTACAAATCTATTCTTACTTTTGTCTAGAGTAATATTAAATATTTTTTTTCTATAGATAGCTCAAATAAATCTACAAGTCAAATGAAAGGAAGAATATCCACAATTTTTAATACCAATTGAAAAGTTTTACAAAGAAAGATAGTCCACTCTTTGATTTAAAAAAAAAAAAAAAATAGTATTAAAAGATTAAATTCTTAGTTTAAAAGTAGATAGTCTACAATCTTCAAAAATACAACAATAGAAGTGGAATAATCTACTCACTTCTTTTAAAAAAAAATAATTAAAAAAATTAATACTCTTATCAAATTATCAAAGTTATGAATCTCAAAGAATTAAAAAAGTCAATATACTCTCAAGGCACTCAAAAGAACTAGAAAATCACTCAAAAATGGTATAATAATAAACTAAAATGGATATTGCTAAAGAGAACTAAAAGGCCTTGAAATAAGACTAAAGACAAGAAAAGCATTGACAAGAGTGAAGAATGCTTCATTCTTGCTTGTGTATATACTATCTAACTAAGAGCTTCATGGCGATGTTTTATAGGATCTTTAATACATGTCTTAATTTACAAGACACTTTATATATATATATATGCCACATATTTAGCTTGTTCTACAAGCTACTAATAGGTTTGACATGTGGCTAAATTATTGTCAAGGACAAAGACTCGATGAGGGAAAATATACACAAAAGGCTATCTCAATATAATAAGTCAAAATGTAAACAAGTAGGTATATTAAAAGGAAACTGGAATGGCTATTGCCACAAGACAAGAAACTAAAGACTCTTGAACCTGGACTAGAAGCAAGAAAGGAGTTGATAAGAGTGAAGAAGCCTTCACTCTTCTCTCTATATATACTATCTAACTAGGGGCTACGTGGCGACGTTCTATAGGACCTCCAATATGTGTTGACTTTGTAGGACACATGCCTTGACTTACAAGGCAAGTTTTTCTACGTGTGGGCCACATAGTTAGCTTGATCTTCAAGCTAACAACATGTGTGGCACATGGCCATCTTGTTGACCACGTTTCTAATCCAAAAAGTCAATTAAAGACATCTATGAAGTCAAAGCAGCGTCTACGAAGTTTCTAGGAAGCTTCTATATTAAATATTATAGAATTAACTTACTTTTATCTATTTTTAGTTACTTCTACCTATTTCTATATGTAATTATTAGCTTATATGATTATGGCCGTGACATTACCCCCCCTTCTAGAGACGAGTTCCACGAGGAGCGGTCATCATATGTTGAGGAAATCTATGATGCGACGAATTGTATTCGCCACATACTCTGATCTCTGTTCTCTTCAAAGATGATTGATAGGGCCTCTCAACCATTGGTAGTGTCCCATACTAGGGCGGAAAGACCACCCAGTTATTTGATCATTGTTGAGGCCTTCGTAACTTCCTTCGAATAGAATATTTGGAACACCATCAGGAGTTGTTCCTACCTCTAGCAAAATCACCAAACATCGAGAGTCCCTTCCCAAATCGTGATACCAAACGCGTTGTATCTCACCATCTATTTGAGGAAGAACATGTCGTTCTTGAAGATCTTCATCTCGATTGCGTCGTCTTGAAGGTTGTGACAATCGTAATGTCTCGTCCGACAAGTCAGCAAACGAAGGTTCTTGAGTTGAATCCGCTAGTTGTTGGCTCTCCATCTAATTAGCGTCACAAATGTAAAGAAGTTATAAACAAGGATAGGAAATTGAATGTTATCTTGCCTCAATCTTGTCTCTTTTATAAGAGAGATTTTCATCTTGGTTTTGATGGATGTCGTTGATGAAAAACTTTGACTTTAGCTGATGCATTTGTTAGATTCCTGGATGGCTCCCATGTGCGTTCACTAATATCATATCCGCGCCAATGAACAAGATATTCCAGCTTATTTCGGCGCCGCCTTGAGTCTAATATCTCTTCTACCTCAAATTCTTCATTATTATCTACTTCTATAAGAGGCAGTGGCATTTGTCTTCTTCCTTGTATATCCACTGTCTTATATGGTTCAAGAAGAGACACGTGGAATACATGATGGATCTTCATTGACTCCGGTAGATGTAACCGATATGCAACTGGGTTGATCTGTTCAGAAACAGAAAAGGGGCCAAGCCTACGATAGTCCAACTTGTCACAAGGTCGAGTAGTCTTGATATTGCGACGAAGTAGCCATACCTTATCACCCACATTGAGTTGTGGTTGCTCCTTACGATATAGATCTGCGTTTATCTTTTGTCGTTCTTGAGCTTCCTTCAATTGCGTCTTCATTATTGCATGTAACTCTGACAACCGATTTGCCATATCTTCTGCTGCAGGATTATCAACTTTTGAAAAATCAAAAGTATCAAGTCGTGGATGATAGCCATAATTGGCAAAGAAAGGTGTTTGTTGCGTGGAAGAATGTACCGTATTATTATAAGCAAACTCTGCCAATGGCAGAAGGGTTGTCCAATCATCTTATTGGTAGTTGATAGTACACCTTAAATATTGCTCCAAGACTTGGTTTACGCACTTTGTTTGTCCATCAGTTTGAGGATGGAAAGCCGAAGATAGCTTTATGTCCACTTTTAAAATCTTGAAAAGGGTCCTCCAAAATCTTGACACAAATTTAGTTCCCCTATCTGATATGATATCTTTAGGTAATCCATGATAGCGATAGATATTATCAATGAAAAGCTTAGGTGTTTCTTCACCTGTGATAGATTTTGTACATGGCACAAAATGTGCCATCTTGGTGAAACGATCTACTATCACAAATATAGAATCATAAGATCTTGAGCTTGGAAGATCTGTGATGAAATCCATAGAAACAGAAGACCATGGTTGTTCTGGTATAGGTAATGGCTAAAGAAGTCCGCAAGGTCGATGATGAGGAATTTTTGATCTTGAACAAATATCACATGATTGTACAAAGTCTTTGACTGACTTCCACATTTGTGGCCACCAAAAATCTCTTGATATGAGTTCCAAAGTCTTATTATATCCAAAGTGCCCTGCTGCTGGAAAGTCATGACGTGCTTGAAGAACACGTAAATGTGCTTCTCCTTCAGGAACATATAGGCGTCCTTCAAAATATAATAGATTATTCTTGAACTCGAACTTAGAAGGATCATGAGACTTGGAAGAATTATTCTCGATATCATAAACAAGAGGGTCTGAGGACATACTGGACTGGATTTGCTTGAGAAAAGTTGAATCAACAGTCAATGTTGATTTCATTGCTCGGAGATGAAATTGCTCCGGTTTGAAGAGGACCATTTTTTATTGCTCAAAAGCTGTATCTCTTTCTTTTGGTGCAAAATAAGAACGTCTAGATAGGGCATCAGACAAACCTTGTTGTTTTCCTGGCCGATAAGTGATAATGAACTCAAATCTTGACAAAGACATACTCCAACGAGCTTGACGACGATTCAACACGCGTGCTGACATGAAATACTCGAGGTTCTTGTGATCTGTATACACAGTGACTGGACTAGAAGCGCCTTCTAGATAATGACGCCATTCTTGAAAGGAATCCACGATCGCAAGAAGTTCTTTATCGTGGATCTCATAATTGATCTCGGCTGCTGAGAATTTTCTTGAATGAAAAGCTATCGGATGAAGTTTGTCATCTGTTCCCATTTGTGATAAAACTGCACCCAAGGCAAAATCTGATGCATCTGTTTCCATAAAAAATGCCTTAGAAAAGTCAACACGTTATAAGACTGGTGCAGAGACAAACGATGTCTTCAAGGCTTCAAATGCTGCTTCCGCTTCTTGATTCCATTGGAATTTATCTTTACTAGTCAAGCGCGTAAGTGGAGCTGTAACTCGTGAGAAATCTTTGATGAAGATCCGATAGTAATTGGCAAATCCCAAGAAACATTGGACATCTCTTACTGTCCTTGGAATCTTCCAATCCATGATTGTTTGGACTTTCTTAGAATCCATCATGAGACCATCATTTGAAATGATGTATCCTAAAAAGTCAACTTGAGTAGTGTGAAATACACACTTTTTCATCTTGGCGTACAATCCTGCATCTCTAAGTTTTTGTAATACTTGACGAACATGTATTTCATATTCTTCGACGTTCTTAGAATAGATCAGGATATCGTCTAGATAGCAGACGACAAAATTGTCTAAGAATTCATGAAATACATCATTCATGAGATGTTGAAAAGTAGCTGGTGCATTCGTGAATCCAAAGGGCATGACATTATATTCGAAATATCCATACCTGGTTCAAAACGCAGTCTTCCATTCATCTCCTTCTTTGATCCGTACTAGATTATATGCTCCTCTTAGATCTATTTTTGTATAGATCTTAGCTTGATTCAACTGGTCAAGGAGTCCTGATATCAAAGATAATGGATACCTGTTCTTAATTGTGATCTTGTTGAGTCCTCGATAATCAACACACATTCGTAAAGATCCATCTTTTTTCTTTACGAATAGAATTGAAGCTCCTGTTGGAGATTTTGAATGGCGTATGAAATTCTTTGCTAAATCCTCGTCAATATATGTCTTGAGTTCAGCCATCTCATCTTGCGATAAACTGTAAATTGGTCCAAATGGTGGCTGAGTTCCTTCCTTGAGGTCGATTGAACAATCATATGGGCGATGCTGAGGAAGAATATCTGCATTCTTTTTCTCAAAAACGTCTTGATACTCCTGATATTGACTTGGAATACCACTTGAAGTCTTTACGTTTTCAGAAATAGGTGCAGCATAAATAGCAAAAGTTGATCCTTCTTTTGCTACGTGTATAAATGCTTTTGCACCTATCAGTACGGGTTTTACTATACTAGACTTATAATTTTTTACTTGGTTGGTAGAACTATTAATAACGCTCTGGAAAAAATCAAGTTTACGTAAATTCCAATCTATTCGAGGGTTATATTTTTCTAGCCAGGATAAACCTAAAATAACTGGATTGGACGGGGATTTAATTATGTTAAAAGCTATGTAGCTATCATGACCGTCTATTGTTACTTTTATAGGATGAGTTTCATGAGTGACATCTCCAGAAGACAAGGGACGACCATCTATGACTTCTACATGTACTAGTTTAGGTTTCTGTACAAAGGGTATTTTACGACTTTTAACAAATTGTTCATCTAAAAAACATGCTGAGGCTCCCGAATCTAATAAAGCAGAGGCTTTGTAATTCTTAGATCCTAAATATAAGTCTATTATAAAACAAGAAGAGGGTTTTGAGGAGAGGATAGGACCTTCATTAGGAATTGTACAAGGTTCCAGCTGCACAGTCTCTATTGTAGCTGGACGAATCCGTTTTCCGACATGTTGTCTTCTTTGACCACTGTACCCCTCATTTTATAGTTGCGTCGTTTCTTTGGACAATGTTGAGCAGTGTGCTTAGGTTCTCCGCAATATAAACATAATCCTTCTTGACGACAACGAATGTTTTCTTGCTCAGTTAGGGGTTTAAAACGTACCGCGTCAATTTGCATGTCTTCTACTTTCGAATGTACGTTTGGCAAAGATGTTGATGTTGCCATTGAGTAATAACGTTGAGGTTCCCGTGAATGATTTTCGGATCGAAATTTGAAAAGTCGATTATCACATTTTACCGCAAAATCGATTGCTTGACTCAAAGTTTGAGGATCAGGTAAGTTGAGCATCAATTTCTTTACTTCATATTGCAATCCATAAAGAAATTGATTGATGAGTGCAGCATCATCCCACTTGATGTCAATTGCAAGTTGTCGAAATTGTAAAGCATATACTATTACTGAGCGATTTTCTTGTCGCAGAATTCGGATCTTATTTGTTGCAACACGAGTTGCATCGTGTTCACCATACATAGATCGAAACTCTGCCAAAAAAACTTCCAAATTGTCCAATATTGGATTTCGTTGTTCAAGAAAAGACAAAAACCACGATAATGCAGAACCAGAAAGTAGAGTGCCAATAAACCTGACTTGTGATCCTGGAGTTGGATAGCTTTGCGGTTGAAGTTCAATTGCCAATTGTACTTGATTGATGAACCCTTGAAACTTTGATCTCGTACCATCAAATTTCTCGGGTAAGGCAATTCTTGGTTCTCTAGTGCTTACAGGGTGTTGTACAATTGGAGAAGGAACGTGATTTGTTGTAGATGTTGAAGCAGCTCCGATCATCTCTATATCCCCACTTTCTGCTATTCTTGTTCTTTCCTGTCTTGGTGAATTGAGTTGATGCATCGCAAGCATTAACTCCTTCATTTGCTCTTGCATTTGTGCCATTGCACTCTTCATTTCAACAAGCTCTGCCATAATGACACTAAGAAGAAAAATTTCTTTGATACTGCTCAAGACAAAAGAAAAGAAAGACTTGATAACAAAGAAGATACTAAGAACAATATCAGTTTAGAAGTGGGTAATCCGCAAACTTCTAATACGCATATGTCTTGTCAAGAGAAAGGGGTAATCCACTCTTACTCAAGAAAAACAAAGCTTTGATATTGTAAGTGTACTCTTGTCAATCTGTCAAGGACAAAGACTCGATGTGGGAAAATATACACAAAAAGGCTATCTCGATATAATAAGTCAAAATGTAAACAAGTAGGTATATTAAAAAGAAACTGGAATGGCTATTGCCACAAGACAAGAAACTAAAGACTCTTGAACCTGGACTAGAAGCAAAAAAGGAGTTGACAAGAGTGAAGAAGCCTTCACTCTTCTCTCTATATATACTATCTAACTAGGGGCTACGTGGCGACGTTCTATAGGACCTCCAATATGTGTTGACTTTGTAGGACACATGCCTTGACTTACAAGGCAAGTTTTTCTACGTATGGGCCACATAGTTAGCTTGAACTTCAAGCTAACAACATGTGTGGCACATGGCCAACTTGTTGACCACGTTTCTAATCCAAAAAGTCAATTAAAGACATCTATGAAGTCAAAGCAGCGTCTAGAAAGTTTCTAGGAAGCTTCTATATTAAATATTATAGAATTAACTTACTTTTATCTACTTTTACTTACTTCTACATATTTCTATATGTAATTATTAGCTTACATGATTATGGCCGTGACAATTATTGGCCAAGTTTCTAACCTACCAAATAATTACAAATACGCATGAAGTCAAGTAAGCATTTCTGAAGCTTTGAAGAAGCATCACCATAAGATAATATCAAATCTACCAATAATTACCTTCTATCTATTCATATTATCTGGATAGTTATTAGCTTATATATATATATATATATATATATATATATATTTATGTCCATAACAACTTATTAGTAGCTTGAATAAGTTAACTATGTGGCGCACATATAGAAAACTTATCATGTAACTTAGATACATGTCTTATAAGTTAGACATGTGTTAGAGGTCCTGTAGAACCTTCACCACATAGCTCCTAGTTAGATAATATATATGGAGGCAAGAATGAAGCATTCTTCACTCTTATGAATGCCTTTCTTGTCATTAGTCTTATTCAAGTCTTTCTAGTCTTCTTGTTTTTTGGCAATAGCTATTGTAGTTTCAATACTGTATTAGTTTTGAGTGAATATCTTATCTTTCTAAGTGATACAAGATTATATTGAGTTTTTCTTTCTTTGAGGTTTATGTCCTTGACACTTTCTCATCTAATATTTTAAAGTTGCTTTGAATATTATTTTTACATATGAATCTCAATTTTTTTTAAAAAAAAAAACTACTATTACTGTTTTTATTTCTATTCTAATTTTACAGTTGTATCAACAACTTAAATAAATCTTCCAATCGTCACAATCCATTCAGGAATTTTATTAAATAAAATCGTAATAATTATAACAACGTTATAAATTGTCTCATATGGAGGCCCAATTGCAAAGAAAGGGGGGTTGGGTGGTAGCAGCGGGACTGCATACCGAGTGCGATCGACATTAATTGTAATACAACTAATGTGGGCGAATTTGTAGGTCGATAAGTTGCACTTTTGTGCCTTCTTTTGTGCCTTCCGTTTAAGGCGCTTCATCGCTACTTAATGGCAGGGCGAAGACCACAACCCAATCAATTTAAAGGAAATTTGAAAATAGGCAGAGGAAAGGGAGAAGTCGCGGTGCCCACGCTGGAAAGATCGTCGCGGAGGGGAGGGGAGGGCTACGATGGCGACTCGTAACAGCCGGAATATGATATTTGAGAACTGGGTTTCTTTGATGTGATCGACGCGGGGTGCATAAGAACATGGGTTCTGTTACGTTTCACGAGATGAAACCCTAAGTTAGGTCTATACCCCGCAGTCTGTTTTTCCTGGGCAACACGAATCTCACTGTCGTGGCACACATTTTGGAGTGTCGATTGCTGCACCAGGTCCGGAATGCTGCAGCCTGTCAGGCTGTGTTCTTCGCCCCAGGAAACGGCGCAATGCTGTTGGGGTTGCCGTTTTTTATGGGGTGAGTGGACAGCGGTGAGTTGGGGCTGGATCTTGCATCTGTTTTGTGCCAATAGCGGCGCAGCAACCTGCGGCCCATGTGACGATCAAGGCTTGTCGATTAATCGATGCAAGTTGGAATCGAGCGCACGGCAACAGCAAACCATGTTTGGAGTTTAAAATAGCGACGGTGCCTGTAATTGATCCTGAGAGTGATTCTGAACATTCTGGAAACGGAAATTATAATTGCAAGAATAAATTTTCCATGTTCGAGCCACCAGGGCTCTCCTGGAAATTGTAAGGTCTATTGCTATATTTGAAGAGCAGGATCTCAAATAGGCTCTGCGAATGCCAGCGCCCGGGCTAAATTATCGGGTACCCATTATGTCATTCCGACTCGGACTGGGTTTTTGCAATGGAATTGTCACCCTTTCGGACTCACAGCAGTAGTGCAGCGTTAACGAAATAATGATTGGAGTGAAAGGACGATTGTGGTGAAAGTTCATATCATAGGGTTTGGAATTCGTCTTTAAATATTGGATATTGCCAGCGTGGTTACCTGATAACTTTGCGGTGATGGTTATTAATGAGCATTGCGTTGGGATATGAAAGCTGTATCAGCAGTTTTCTAAGGGATTGGAATTTAGAAGTTTAATTAATCGTGAGCGTGGATAGGCTGGCCGGGAAAGGAAGGTCGTGGAAGTCTGGGGTCATAAATGCGGGAGATAGGAGTTGCAATAAAGACAATCTGTGTAAGTGTTTACATGGTTGCAGAGAAGGCGGACTTCATCATTTATGTGGCGTGTCCGCACCCGAGACGATGGCAATAGCATCGAAGCTAGTAGAGTGATCTTTGTGTCCGAATTCAACCGTTGCAGCGACTTTCATCTCCAAAAAGCTGAATCTCAAACCTGGCATGTTGATTGAGGTTGACAATCCTTTGTATTGCCTTTTCATTTGTCTCACTTTCCCTTGTAACAACAGCTCGTGGGGGTGAAGTTTTGATGTTGGATTTCTCGATGCTGAACCCTCGTCTCGTCGACGATCGTCGATACTCTCTTCACACCTCCCCCTCACTCTCAACTGCAGCTTCTCGCGGCTGCGATAATATAGCTTTTGCATTGTCCTCGCGAGGAAGGGCATGTATTAGATTTGATCGCGTGGAGGTACTGGCTATTATGCCGTGCTGGTGCCTAGGTGGGTTTGCTTGGCGATGAGAGAAAGGATCTAAGCTACAGCGATTGAACCTTTGGTAGGACTGTTGACATTCTGAGTGCCATTTTGGGGTTGAGGCTGAGGTCGTCATCTGCTTAGTCGCGGCTCCAGTTTCTGCGGCAGTGTCAATCTTCAATGTTGCATTCTGTCCATAATTTTGCAGTTTTATTTGCATTCTCCACATGCTTTTAGAATTACATTTTCTGCTAGTATATCACGTGTGATATTCAACTACGCATTTTGTCCAAGATGTCCCATTGAAGGCTTACCCAATATTACAGTGTTTCCTTCTTGCCGCACCAACAGTATATCTATCAGGACTTGTGTTCCGCAGTACGTGTATTCTACTGAGTGTTTTTTCCTTCTCGATTGCTAATTCTATGAAAATGGGTCTCCCTCTCCCTCTTTGCCCTCAAGATGCTGAACGATTGCCTAATTTATTAATTTCGGAACATCTCTGAAGAAATATACCTGAAGCAGTAGTACTGGGTACTAAATTTTCTGTCTAGTGGACGTGGAGCATTCCCTCCGAAGGCATTGAAGATTTTATTTTCTTGTATGCAACATCACTTGACGAGGGATATCGTATGTGGCAATCATTATGTTTCTGAGATTCTTTCATAATGCATTTGGCAGTTGTGAATCCAACCTGACCGAGTGAATGAACCACAACGTAATCTCCAACCATGATAATCGACAACTGTCGGGCTAGTGTTGTCAACACATGTTAGCTCTCCTCGGTGCCCAAGTTGCGTATAGTCGCTGAAAGGATTCGGTGTTGCTTTGAGCTGCTGAAGAGACTGCAATATTGCTTCTACATTTTGGAATTAGAATTGAGGACGGAAGTGTTGGGAAGCAGGTTGTACTCCTAGTAGCGACAATCGTGGATCTGGGTATGTTAATCTTATTGAGGGGTGAATGAGGAGATACTGCATTGACAATGTAGTTTAAATTGCTTTGCTTTACGGAAGTTAGCGGAAATACTGAGTTTCATTCGGCTCTCACAGAAGTTTGATGATCACTTTGAAAAACAATTCTATTTCAGGGGAATATGGCGAGTGACCTCCCAAGTCAGTCTCGAATTGGGAAACGCAGCCCTCGGAATGGCTTGGTCTTTGATTTTATTAAGATCTCTGAAGGGCTTGAGAGGAAGCACCAGGCATGCAGCCATCCGAAACCGAAGGGAAGTATGCGCGCGCCTAGTGGACCAAAGAATGGTTTGGAAAAAGGAATTTTCGGGTCAGACGCCCTGGTAGAGCTGAAGAAGCACACGAAGTTGACGAACAGAAGTCGTTGTATGCGACCACTTTTAAATGTGATACATTTTGTGGAGACATACAACCGGGTTCGCTGGCGTAATGGCGACTTTGGGGCTAATGCTCTACCTCTCAAGCCCTCTGACCAACATCACACAGATTCCTTGAATCACAAGAAGTCTTACGCTTGGTTACGGTGGAGGTACAAGGCCGTTTCCTGCCTTCTTTCCATGAATCAATGTCTTCTGTTTTAAAAGTAGTTTTACAGGTTGTGAAGTCCACTCCCGAGCGTTCCGTATTGAATGTAGAACTCTTTTGCTGAAATCTCTCCATTGCTAATATACTTGAAACCCAATTATTGACTGTTGCGGTTATGCATCTACCCCACGGTGTCGTCTGTAATGAGCTAATGATTATTATATTCCCAATCCTCGGTGTTTGGGTACTGATTCGTATCACTTCAGGTGGCGTTGTCTAATGAAAATACCTGTAACATGCAGGAATTTAGGTCATGCTCAAAGCACTGTTGTAGCTTACTGGTCGAATTACATCAAGGATGCAATTTTAAAGACAGACTTGGAGACACTAGCGAAGGTCCATAATGGTAAGCAATTTTCCCAAATGAAGAGAAGTATTTTATTGTAACGTGCTGAGAGATGCCATTCTCAAGAGAAAAATCCACAGAGATTGGAATTTAAAATCTCTGGCTTAATTCTTCACCTAACACTAACATGCGTATCATGTCTTTTGATTTGGTACTCTATGTCAGGAGACGTCCGGGGATCTGGCAAAGAACAGGCATTGTACCTCTGGAGGAAAGTGTTGCGTTGTCTTCAGCAAATTGATCCTATTGCTTTCAATAACATTACTACTATTCTCACGGCTCAAAGCAATCTTAGAGGTGTGGATACTGGCGTGAACTGTAGGTTTTGTCAGCGTGGTCTCCAACCGACTGTATTTTCTTTTATGTCATTTTAATTCTCTTGAACGACACTTGATACGTGGACTAAGCATCAGCTTTGTCTCATGAGTTCCTAGTTATGTGTTTGTCTTCGAAAGCGCTTCTTCATAGAGTCAAGTTGAGTTAGATGAGGCTCCAAGCATGAGAGTCATCTTTGGGCTAGTAATTGCATGATGATTATGGAAGGCAAAGAAACATTCATATAATTTGTGTGACGTGAATATGCAGACCGAATCTTCAAAGCATCAGACAGCAAGCGAGGATTCTCGATGGCAGCTAGAACTAGTAGATCCTACATTTCTTCCACAACTAGGAAATCCAGCAGGGTGCCTTCTCCGTTACGTAAAAGCAAAGTTCGAAAGTCTAGCAAAGGTAGACTTCAAAGGTCTGGGGGAGCTCCTCGAACACCTACTAAGATAGGAGCAAAGAGCCCTAGAACTTTTCCAAAATCCATCGACTCAAAGCGTGTCGCCCCCATTGTTCTTCGTAGAACGCAAATTAGATTTAAGCGTCATCCGTCTGGCGAAAAGATGTCCCGTCGATTACAACATCGAAGTGCTCTTCGTTCGGGTCACCGGGACGTTTCCTGGTCAGCTGACCGAGCAAAAGCAGCTATTTTGATTCAGGTTCATCTGAACGCTCTCTTACCTGCTTAGAGTCACGGGAAAATGTCACTACTGATTAAGATATGATTCAGGGCTAAGTTAGTTGCAGTAGTCTAAATGAAATCAACCACCTTTGATTCAAAATCTGAAAAGCGGCTCTATGTTTTCAGAGCTATTCTGCAGTCATCTTATCAATTACTTGATGTAAATATTGTGCAGTCGCAGTGGCGAATGTTTTTGGCTAGACGCAGTCACCGTATCCTCCGACATGCAGCTATCACAATTCAAAGACGATGGCGAGAATCCAGGAGACTCTCCAGTCGCACCAATTCCGCACTTGATGTCACAGGTAAGGAAACGGTTACTTCGAATTTCGTTAAGTTTTTCTTCTATAGGATTTGATGATCCCGTGTTTGATAACTCGGGCGGTGAAACATTGTTCAACGTGTTTGGTGATATATCTGCAATAACTTTCCGAAGTTCATTTATGATCCAGCTATTAATATCTGTTAGAGAAAGGCAGGATCTTTCAACTTGATCAAGACGTCAACCTGTGTGCGTTGCCACCTATTCTGTGATGGTTAAAGCGGGTCCTAATTTGAACATGCTGTTCGTTCTTGCAGGGGAAGACATCCAAAAAAGTTCGAATACACTCGGATGTCCCTTTCGATGTCTCTACGACTGTGACATTTCAGCAACACAAGAAGATGAGATTTTTGACGAGTTTTTAAGTTTTTTACCATGTGGCGAGCAGGACTCTAGTGTGAATGGCCTCTCCACCACTCTGACCTCCATTTCTCCTTACTCGTCTGGGTTCTCTAGCACAGTATTGGCTGACGATAGTGGTAAAGACCTTCAATCACCTTCTCCGTCTAAGACTAGGACGTCGAACTATGATTCCTGCAGTCTAGATAGTCCTGCGTGTTCACCTGCGAAGGAACTTACATTTGCTAAAATAAGCATTGAAGGATCACTTCCTCCAACACCTATCAAAGAATGGAGTTCGCGAAAGCGAGACCCTACCAAGAGCTCACCATCAGTCCCAGTTATTTTGGAGCCAAGTACTGATGACGTGGTTGAGCTTCACCACTCCCCCACTAAAGACTGGGCTACACCCGTAACTAAAGGTCGGAAGTCGACTCTGCTTCTTGAAGGATCTCCTCATTCTGAATCAAAAATGGAACCGGTCCAACTTCTAGTCGAGTTCATGAATCCTGAAGAATCTGACACAACTGATAGCGATCGGGACAATCCCGAGGTGACGAGCATTCCGCTTTCTACTTCATCAGATCCTAACATGAAATCCCTTCATGGTTGCATAGTTCCAACTCCGAAGGAAGATGGGGTGGTGCCTGTTTCTCGAGCACTAGCATACACCCCCGATGATCTGAATACCAATGTACCAGCGAGGGTTCTTGATTCTCCACTATCACCTGCACTGGAGGAAGAACTCCTGGATGAGCTCTCTAAGCTTTTTGAAAGTTCGCCCGATCCAGTAGTACCTTCAGATCCTTTATTCTCACCATCTTGCAATGGCAGATCTGTTGATGACTCGTTTTGTCCGGGATCAGTGGGATATTCTCAACAGAAGACCTTTATCAGAGTGTGTAATGGCGCTTTTGTAAGTGATGATTTCTCACATTCAGCAAGGAAACTGGATTTCAATTTAGACGACGTTGATGAACTGGGAGATTGTGAAGGCAACCTAGGAGCATGCCATTACAATCGTGGGGACAAACCTTCAGATGCCAACTCGGGCAATATTATTAAAGACCTCGAAGAAAGATCACCCCCTGTCTCCGCATTGCCGAAACCTACTCTTCCAGAGCCAACCATATCTGATTCACATGACGCAGGGGACATGGCTGAGCAGAACGATACTAACTTCCTTGGGTTATATGATGAGTTGGACGATGTAAGAGCTTCCAGAGATTCTCGAAGTTACAGTAAAAGATGTCAGGCCACAGTTCAAGACTTTTTGCAGCTTGTGGAGCAAAACCATGGAACTAGAGATGGTGTTTCTGAAACTCCTCAAAGTGGCTTTGAAAAATCCCAATCTACTTATTTTCAGGTTTCGGGATCTCCGCTGTCCACATCTGAAGGTGAGGACGACTTCTGTGACAAGGCTGTGGATGGGAACGTTGTTGCTGTGCAAGATGCAATTCTCCAACCTAGGGATCTCTTGCCCAATACATTTGAGGACCCAATCGAGTGGGAAGTTGTGTTAGATTCTGAGTCTCATAAAAAAGTTGTAGACGAACCTCTTAAATGTGGGTCTGTTGATCGGTACGACACCAGCTTCAGCAGAGACTACAGCAACTTCGTTACTCCTAAAGTAAGCCGATCTAGGAATGTAGTTACAAGATCCTGTAGTGCGATTTACAGATCCAAGCCTCCATTGCCTAAGAAAAGTAGGCGAATCTCCTTCGATGAGAAAGGGCACAAATTCCACGAACACCAGACTCCTCCAGATGAAGATAGGTGTGTATCGTCGGAGAGGAAGGTTTGTGAAAGATTGCTTCATACCAGTCCCGCTTCCCCTGATACTCCGCTGGTCTCGTACAACCCCGTCCTCAGCAGTCAGGAGAGATCAAGCTCTTTGTCTGTGTCGAAAAAGTACTTTCTGCAGAGTCCATCTTCAAGAAAACGCCATGGAAAAGGCGACTCTGATACGGAGAGTGCCGCTTCCTCGACATGCATATCTCCCTCGAAGTTGGATTCGAAGTTTGATGTTGTCGAGAAGGTACGCGCGAAAGCTTCCCCAGCGTTCAGTTGCGAGGTATTTACTTCGCTTGGTAGTTGTACATCAACGTGTCAAAGTTCTATATTGTCAAATTCATATCTTTAGGGTGGTTGACTTGTATACTTGCTCTTATTGTTGCATTAATGTAGTGCATTATTCTGATTCATACTGACATTAGTGAGAAATTTAAATGGTCCTGTTACGCTATCAATAATTTTTTTTTAAACTTGTGTTTTCGTTCTGTGGTTTTCTCATCACAGGAAGTCCCTTCTAAACATGCTGGAGCACTATTCACTGGTGATGAAGCATTAGTATCCAATTCGACTAAACATGCTTTTCCACCGCCGGAGGTTTCTAGTAAAGTGTCTGAAAATGGAGTTTTGAAATCTGAAACTGACTCTCAGTGGGACGATGTTCTTCATTACTCCTGTTTTGAAGACAATTATGAAGCCATGCTCAAGCAGAAAGATTGTCATCGTGTTTGGTTCCCAGAGGAACTCTCTGATCCTTCACTTCTTACAACTGGAGAACAATTTGAGAGTTTTAGAAGAAGCTCTTCTTCTTATTGGGATTGTGGATTGATGACATTGATTTCAGACGGCGGATTGATGCGCGCAGAGAACTCTGCCCCTTCCCTGCATGATTTATGCAAACTGTGGGATGACAACTGTATCGACCTTGTGACGAGATCGCTCAAATTCAAATATTTGGTGACCAATCCTACTCTTCTCCGTCATGAGGTAACCATTGTAGTTTCTCCGTTCGCCTAAAAACTGATTTGAAGCCATGAATCTTTTTGTCACCAATTGGTTGTAGCCTGTTCCTTTTTCTCGCTTGGACTCTGATATTGTTGGCATGTCACTTCACTATAGGTTTTAAGCATATGTGAGGAAAGTTGTCTGCATTATTCAAAAACGATCCATTCTTATAGGATAAATGTTTGTAGGGCTCAAACATCGTCTGGTTATGGCAGGTAAAGATGGCATTTAGTAACCCAGATCTCTCCAGTCCAGAAGCACATTCTTGGGAGGTTCCAAATATTGAAAGACTGCAGGAGAGACTGGAAAGTCGGGAGTCACTTAAGGAGCTTATTAAACAGCAAAGGGATGCTATCTACATCAATATTGCAACGAATGCAAGCATGAGGGAGCGGTATCGATTGTATAGTAAGTGGGGAATCCGCAGGATGTCGACAGGGCGGTTGAAGAAAATTATTTATGATCTGCTCTGGAAAGATCCCAAAAGGTTAGGATTTCGACAATTGCTGCGTTGCCTGTGTGAACTCTGCCATCAGTTTATCTGTCTTTCCATCATTTCAGCTATTTATTACCCACAGCTGTGGGTACAATGGAAGGAGTTGTAGTACAAAAGCGCCGTAGTGCAAATGGTTTAGCATAACCACATACTAAAAATTGACTTTTGTTTGTTGCAGATTTCAGGCAAGTGCGGACCTCGTACTGCAGTATCTGTAATCAAATTTGCAGGTAGTTTTATCAGCTTACCTATCTGTTCATCGATGCAGATGAACACACCGATAGATTCAAACCATCACGAATGAGGATTGACGGCCATGTACAGAAGCATAGGAGTTTTGTAAAGAGTAGGTCCTTTCCCTTCTGTGAAAGAAGCAGACCGACTTAGCAATCCTTAACTCGTAACAGTAGACTTCCTATTTAGATCAGAGAACAATTTTTCGCTCCAGTTCAGTCAAATCCTTCAGAATATGTAGCTTCTCTTCGCAGTTGAAGAACGCGCCTAAGAACTGAGAAGCTACTAGCGAACAATAGCCTTCCTCTCTTTGGAATCTCTGCATAATTTCTATTTTAAGCTATGATTCAGCTCGTAAAGTGGAACGTTGATAGTCTCTTCTCCTGAAGTCTCCCATCTTCTGCTTGATGTGACTCACTAAACAGCATGTGTGTTTAAGCTGAAGTCTGTCACCTCTGAGTGTCGCATGAAAATGGCAATAGGACTCAAAGTAAAAACTGTTCAAGAGCACCTTCCATAATTTATTCCTTCCGAATGTGCTGTTTTCCATTATAAAGCCATGGGATATGAGCTCATTATACCATGGGAATATGCTAGGTACCAACCATAATTATTTTCTACGACCATGAATGTTAATAACTATATTAAATAATATCAGGTAGCAAGAGTAAATTTGTTACGGTTCCTCAACTATTCCAATTGCATCTAAAAGTGCTCAGATAAACAATCCCAATTCATTTTTTCGAAAAGTGACGAAATATTTCCCTACAATGAGGCCAGTTTCCAAACTTCAATATCAACTGTAAATTGGTGTATTATCCAATACAATGGAATTCAAACTCTTGGTCAACACTCTCCGAGTTCTTACTTCAAACTACAAGGTGAAGTTACATTGTGAATAACGGTAAAATCCACTTTTCTAAACTCTACCGTGGCAACCCAGACATCTACACCTTTTCACCGGCACCTGTTTCTAAGCTCGTCATAATATGACAAGAGGATAATGATTGTTGTACTCAGCTCTCTAAAATGAATCGAGTTAGGATTTGAGCTCTGCAGTCAGACGTCTGGAATACTGATAAACCCTCATTTTCCACATAATAATGTACTTGTAATGACAACTAGAGTGATTGTATATGCTGCAGCACAACTCACTCAGATGCTGCAGGAGGCGACGACTTTTCTGCAGGAGGCGACGACTCCCCTGCAGGAGGCGACGACTCCCCTGCAGGAGGCAGCGACTCCCCTGCACCAGTCTCCTCTGCTGATAGAGGTGCCGGCGTCTCTGGTGATGTTTCAACGTCGACTTCGGACCCAGACTCGTCCTGTTCAGACAGCTCTGATGCAAGGGGCCCGTGTTTGGCAGCTGCTTGAAGGACACGATCTTGGACAGCGAGTGTTGAAGGAGCAGTGGCGAGCTGCAAAGTTGCGGGTTGCACTTGGCCCACCAGCCATAAGATTCTATCTCCGATAGACTTGAAAGGCTTTTGAAGCAATCTACAAAAGAAGCGAAGGGACACTCGCGCGTTACGGACAGTCGAAGTTTTCACATAGAAACCTTGAGGACAGTGCAAATACCTAGATTGAGAAATAGTTCGTAATATCGAGTAAATTTCCGAGTAACCGTAGAAATTTAGGAAGTTTTCAGAGATCTATCACTAAATTTAAGTCACAAAAATAACAAGGAAAAGACCTGAGGTCAGCTTTCGCATCCTCCAAACTCTCGTAAGAGTTAGCCCTTGTGTAGATTGCCTGCAAGATTTAAACACTCTCAACCATGAAATCTTACAACCACCCAGTAGCAAGATTCAAACACTCCTAATCCGCTCCTCAAAGATACGGAACTATAACAAACTTCTGTGCAAGCTTATTACCTCGCGTAAAAGATGAAAATAGCAGATTACGAAGCAACTTGTGACAAAGTTTTCAAACACTCAGATTGTTGATGATGAGGGAAAATAATACCTGACCAATACCGATTACTCCCAAAAGCTGCAGAGCTTTCTCCCATTCTGTGGAACAAGTTTCTCAAGGTGTTAGCACCATGATCATAATGAGTTCCACGCAGTCATACGTGTTAGCCAACACAATAACTGATATTTAATTGATGTGCAAAGAGAAATCATTTGAAATATATGGTAAATGATCAACACTATGGCTTACAAACGCTGTGTATGCCGAGTACTTACCAAGCACTGCATATATGCCCGCCACTGTACCCTGCATCCATCGAGTTTAAGATTTAATAATTTCTCTACCTCTAATAAATCACACTCGGATGAACAGAGATTTATTGAGTCAAACTTCATAAAGATAAACAGAAATAAGAATTTTGACCACTTGCATGAATTTCCTTCTGCAGGTTCGTTCATCCATACAACATTACCAACTCTAAATGTAGAAAGTGTTCCATCGTACCAATGCAACAAGTACGATCCCATCAGGTGTAGGCTTTACTTCCTCCACGATCTCCTCGGCGTCCTAAATGTTCAAGATGGTGCAGCAAAAACGTATCAATTAATAAAATTAGAGCTCGAAATAGGAGCTCTACCGTGCATTTTCTCGCTACCAAAATTACTTCCAAACATGAAGCTAAGCTCTACTATAGAGTTCATGTGAAATAATATCTATTATTGTAAAGACCAAGCTTTCAGTACAAACAAGTTCTATGTTACAAGACACAATATTGTCTTCACCGACAACAAATTAGAAGAATCATGACAAATAGGACAATTATCTAAACAACGAAAGAAAGAGTACATCCGCCCAAACATATAAGAGGAGGCTAATCGCACATCTTTGCTGACACTACGTAGACTGAGAAGCATCTCTATCTTGACATGATCTGTTACCTCCTTAAGTATAGATATGGGAGTATCTGTGCCCTCCAGCTTTGTCCGCAAGCCGGCGGCTGACCAGGCCTTGTATCCCCCTTCCACTCGGTATCGCCTCTGTTACCATAACCCCCCATGAGTAAGCCGTAAATCTCAGCCAGTGAAAAAGTTTTGAGCAAAAGATTCCAGGCCGTAATCAACACGTCAAAATGCTACGTGAACGAAGTTTTGCAAAGCAACATCCATTAAGTATAAACTAAAGTATAATGGTTCAGCCAAATCATTACCCTCACTCCAAATCTGCGTAAAGCTCTAGCAATCTCCTTCGATTGACTCCCATCGGTGTCCATCACGATCACCTTGGTACTGGGCTGTAAGCAAACAAAAATTCAGCAACAATATACAGTGATCGACATGCGGCATCGCCACAAGTGAATCTACAAGGAAAGCTACAAGAACTTCTTTACTCTGTGAGAACAGGTATAATCTCTTACAATAAAGGCCAAAGTAATCCAGTTAAAATCATCATCATGGACATCTGGTACACAACATACAGAACACGCCGATCAGTTCGTCCAGAAGCAAATAGCCACTAACCTGCACAGTTTTGAGATTCCGGATCACAGCTGCTGTCAAGATATTGTCAATTTCCTTGGAATTTCTCACACTTTTCCTAAAGGGGCCGTCCACCTGCAAAATTTGCACTATCCACTCATCAACTTTGAGATGAAACCTAATTTACATGTGTCGAAATACAAATGAACAGCACGTCTTTTGACGATGAGAATGTGCGATGCGATCCTAATAGTCGAAAAATTAATTCCTAATTTCAATTGTTCGGAATATATTGACACCTACCAATATCCTTGAGCATTCCAGCAGTGTTATAGACTAGACTAACGAACCTGAATGGCTTCAACAGTGGCAAATCTTGTTCTCATTCCTCGCCGTAAATCAGGAATACCTTCACTCTCTCTTAACTCCTGTATTGCATAGATTTGAAACATTAATCACTAGAAGCTTGCGTGAAATATTAACCACCACACCACAATACGCTCACTAGCTCATCGACCAAAATTGACATACTCTCATATGTAAATGCAGACAGAAATGACTTGCTACATAGTCAACTTAATGAGACACTGTTTAAGATCATTTAATGATCAACGAACTCAGTTTACAAAGAAGGAATATCGTTCATGCCTGGGGCCGTATGTCAACTAAGACAACATTTCGCTCTTTCTTCAAGAGGTCGATAGCAGAGACGGGCAAAAGGTCACCAGAGTATCCTCCATATCTGCCCTGCCAAAAAGATACTCTGCCGTACACGCACATAGATGGGAAGTGTCAACTCAGCGTTCCTGCGTGTAAATTAATACGTAGACACAACTAACAAGTAGACAAGATTGGCGCGTAAGTTTAACTGCCCATACCCAAGGTAGAGTGTACCACCCAAAATCAGAATAACAGGAATAATTGGATTCTCTGGATCCACTCCTAGTGCTCTCTCCACGTTCTCGAGAGCATCGTATGCCTGCACGCAGACGTCTTGCACCTTGAATAACGATGAGTGAAAACCACAGTCTAGAGGCACCAGAAGTCCAGATTATAATCAAGACGTAGCCTTCTAAAGGAATGCTCTTTAAAGATGGAATAAATGGTAGAAAACATTCCTCATTCTGTTGGAAGATTTCATTCCATATCAACCAACGCAATAGGTCCACCCACCTGTTGGAGGAAACTACCCACAGGATCGGCGATTTCTTTGAGTTTCTGCTCTGTTTCACTCAAGGTTGATTGAACCTCTGGGGAAAGGTTATTAACCTTAATTGAGCCATAAACATTAATCAGAAAATCTCGAGTCGTCTCTAATGTCGTCCCTAATGCGCCCTTCACAACCACTACTACTTCTTTAAGTTGATTATTGAGAGGCGTGCCTGTGCGGAACACACTTGTTAACCCTGCAGCTTCTCCTCCAGCTTTTTTCACGGTGCTGTCAACTGAAGTTTGGATGCCGTCTACAGTTCTATCGTATAAGCCGGTCACTGAATTAACTGAACCCTTGATAGACCCATTGAGACTCTCATATGCATCCCTTATGGCTTTACCAGCAGATCCAACCGAGTCGTTTATAGCATCCTGAACATCTGTGAGAGTCTTCGCTACTGATTCCTGAGCAGCCTCAATGGAGTCAGGAAAACTAAATGAGTTAGCATCGTCCTCCACAGCTATAGGTTTTCTCGCGCCTCCACCACCATTTCCACGATTGATCATAGCTTCATAGCGCTGGAGAGGTGTTAGTTCCCCAGGATTATCGACAGATTCACCAGCAGCTTTTATAACATCAGGTACATCCGTTCCTGCGGACTCTACAATACTGGCTGGAGCAGACTCTGCAGGAAGAGTCTGTGGAGCGGTTGCGTCGACAGATGACACTATTGGTTCGGGAACATTCAGCTCTGTGCCTGTTCCCTGAAATACACCCAGGGAGGTTTGTGCATCAACAGCTGCAGGAGACGGAGAAGAAGAGTCCAAGTTCTGGGGAGGAGACTGAAGAATTTCTGTCACATTTTGTCTCATGATTGATGCTGCATCATTGGGCTGCATTGCGACATCCAACCACCAATATTCACAATACTCAGGAGCTTCTCACAGAGAAGTCGTTTGGGCAAAATATAGTAAATGTAAAAAGAGTACCTCAATTTCTGAACCAACTGGAGAAGTACTGATCGTGGCAGAGTCAATGAGCTGCTGCTCCGCTCCAATGACTGCATAATCTATCTCAGCAATGGCTAACAATCTAGACCTCCTGCCGCTGCCGCCCCTCGGTAGTGAAACGCTGTCAAATTTGAACAATGGCTTTCTACCCAGAATAAACTTAGAGCGCAAAAGCACTGATGCATTTGCAGTGGAAGCATTCCCTTTCTGCTGCCATTTCACACCAAAAGTTAAGGCAAATACACAAATGTTTTCGCAAACGAATCGCACACAAGAATCAATTCCCAGAGAATCAAATACATCGTCATCCAAACTACGCAATCTCAATTCTCCGGACATTACTGAACCATGTCTTACACGCTCACTAACACCGAACGGAATTCGATAAGCTCAATTCTTGAGAAACACGAGGAATAAAAATTGAAAGAAAAGATAATTGCCACAGGTATTGAAAATTAGTGCTCCTAACCAGCAGGGGCGTATACACAAGATGCGCAGCGCCGCGACACGAAGCCGCTGCGCTGGACACTAAGAACAACGACTGCGCCATGGCCGTTGGCGCGGGTGCCCCAACACGCAGAATTGATGGCAAAAACTGGTCCTGCACCAAAACACGTCGACCACCCCGCGAATTGAAGCTCAGTCCATTAAGGGCGAGCAGGAGAGCATCACAGCGTCCGGATCCTGGACGAGGCTGGCGTGGCCATGCTCGAGGGTAGAATCGGGAGAGAGAGAGAGAAAGAGAGTTAGGCTGGTAACGCGAATCTAGAAAGGGGAGCGGAGCACCACAAAGAGATTGACGACGCTGGCATTGCGAGAGTCGCCATTGGGACACTCCGGATTTGGACCTGTCGATAAGGTGCCCCACCCTCCCCTGCCCTGCCCGCTCCCCCCAACCCCGTGGACGAACTAACGAACGAATGTCGCTTCCCCCCGCCTCCTTTTCATTCACTCACACATTCATCCATTCCCCTCCCCCTCATGGCGCCTTTGACGTTGACTAATATTTTCCACTTCTTTAGACTTGGATACCAAAGAGCGTCATGGATTAGTAAGTTGAATTAATGACTTCGACATTTTACATTGTGGAAAGTTTGAGAATTTTGATTTTCCTTAAAACAAGTGTAAGTATCAGCTGTTGAGGTAGCTTTTAATCTTGTGAGTTGCAAGAAGATTAAGAATAAGGGAGATAACCTGCTTTGAAATATCAAAATTATGTCCATGAAAAACCACAAGTTTTGACACCAAAAACAAACAAACAAAAACAAGAAATTGAAAAAGAAAAACTCAATAGAATATGTGTTTTCTTTCTAATGCTTCTTCACCCTTCTTCTTGTATTTTATGTATTTGTCTCCATGCTATGTAGCACAAAACAAGAATTTAAAAAAAAAACAAAATTCTTAATAAAATGAGACCATCTTTGTAAAAAATTTGTATCTCTTTTCATCTCTACTCTAAAAGAAGAAATAAATAAATTATAGTAATATATTTTTATATTAAAAAAGATATTTTATTTTAAAATAGATTGGCTGTAGAATTTTTAAAATCTCACATTTTTATTTTTATTTATTTTAATTTTTTATTATAAGAGAAGATAACCACAAGATTATAGATACTTAAAATTAACTTTTGATAAATAAATGAGAACTTGTCATGTTCTTTTACAATTTGTTATCAAAATTTAGAAAAAAAAAAAAAAAAAAAAAAAAAAAAAAAATGCATATAGAAAAAATCATAACAACAACAACAAAAAAAAATTAGTTAATAAATCTATCTCTAAATTTTTTCTAATGGTTACTTTAATTTTTAATGGTTTTAAAAATAATGAGCAGCTTCTAAAGTAATAGAGCTTTAATAAAAAAAAATGAAATTTAAGACGTTGTTTGAAAACTCTTTGCAACTTAAGTTCATATAGATATGAATAAATCCACATTATATATAATATAAATTCTTAAGTTTGAAAAAGCTAACATATTTAATTAAATAATTGATACCTATTCAAAATTTAGTTTTATATAACTTGTTATAAATTTAAAATGTATAAATAAATTATGTCTATAAATTAACAATTGTAGAGTTTAGTTGTTTTGACCTCTTACTTTCACACATTGCTTCTCTATTACATTAGATGGTTATTTTTGTTTAAATAGATTTTATTCTTTGTAGAACTTAAGTATTGGAAAAACTAGAAGTGTTTACTTAAATATTACTTAGCATGCATAAGATTTCAGAATTAAACTACAATTGATGTAATTTAATATTTGCAAAGTATTCATGTTCTTTTTATTTCTTTTCTTTGTATTATACTCCCTCTCCTATAGGCAACCCATCTATCATTAGCCTACCTTCTAAATGCCACTTTTAACATCTTTTTGCTACTAGTATAAATACATTGATTTTTTTGAACTTTATTCAATCTAAAAAATATATAAATTTGTATCACAAACATACACATTTATTCAAATAGTTATTTATATAATTAGGTAGAAGTAGGTAAATATAGATAAATTTCATAAAGTCTTCTAAACTAGCTTCTTAGAAGCTTCATAGACGCAATTTTGACTTTAGATGTATTTATAGGATAGAAACTTGGCCAGCAAATTAACCACGTGTTGGTAGCTTGTAGAATAAGTTAACTCAGTGTAATAGCTTGTGGAATAAGCTAACTATATCATACATATATAGATAACTTGCCTTGTAAGTTAAAACATGTGGCTAGTAAAGTCAACACATGTTGGAGGTCCTATAGAATATTCTCACGTAACTCCTAGTTAAAAAGTATATATGGAGACAAGAATAAAGCCTTCTTCACTCTTGTCAATGCCTTTCTAGTCCTTAGTCTTGTTTTAAGATTTTCTAGTCTTTTTGTTTTTGGCAATAGCCATTCTAGTTTAATATTATATCAACTTTGAGTGACTTTCTAGTTCCTTTCAAGTGATATAGGAGTGTGTTGAGGATTTTCTTTCTTCGAGATTCATGTTCTTGATAGTTTGACAAGAATACTAACATACTGTATTTGTCTTGTTTTAGAAGTGAGTGAATTACCTCACTTCTATTGTTGTATTTTGAAGGTTGCGGATTATCCACCTTTAAATAAAAAAATCTTATTTTCTAACACTGATCTTTTCCTTAAAGAGAGTGGATTATCCTTCTTTGTGGACATTTTTAGAGGTTGTGGATTATCCTCCTTTAATATAACTTTTGAATTTGTTTGAGTTGTCTATGGAAGAAAAGATTATAGATGCTACTTTTAGTGGAAGTGAGAATAAATTTACAACTATTGCAGATCTTTATGAGCTTGTTCACACTATAAGAGTAGAAATTTCATATATTTCCAATGTGAATCATGAAAATACTATGCTTACGCCTATGGAAGAAGTTCAAAGTCTGCGATAAGAAATTATGCTGTGAAAGGAAGCAAGTAGATCGACCTCACAACTAAATCCATGGAATTTTGCTTCAACAAGTATATGTCAAGGATAAGAACTTGATAAAAATAAATAAACAAGTGAGACTTTTTTCAAAGAAATATGACAAAATAGAAATAATTAAATATGTATATATATATATATATATATATATATATATATATATATAAGAAAGAAATTGAAATGGCTATTGTCAAAAGACAAGAAAACTAAAAATCCTTGAAACTAGACTATACGCAAGAAAGGAGTTGACATGAGTGAAGAAAGCTTCATTCTTGCTTCTACATATACTATCTACCTAGGAGCTATGTGGCGACGTTCTATAGGACCTCCAAAAACGTGTTGACTTTGTACAACATACATCTTAACTTACAAGGTAAGTTTTCTATGTAGGTGCCACATAGTTAGCTTGTTCTGTAAGCTATCAACATGTGTAGCACGTGGTTAATTTGTTGACCAAGTTTCTAACCTACTAATCAAGTATAAATACATGTAAAGTCAAAGCAATGTTTATGAAGCTTTTAGGAAGCTTTTCTAAAAGATATTATAAAATTAATCTATTTTTACCTATTTCTATCTATTCTTATCACCTAGATAATAATTACAATAAATATATATCCACAACATTACCACCCCTTTTAGGGACGAGTTCCAGGAGGAGTGATGATCACAAGTTGAGGAAGTTTAAGATGCAAAAAAATATATTTGTCACATACTCTAATCTTTGTTCTCTTCAAAGATGGTTAATAGGGCCTCTCATCCATTGATAGTGTTCTATTCCAAGCCGGGAAGACCACCAAGTTATTTGATCATTGTTGAGGCCTTCATAGCTTTCTTCAAATAAAACATTTGGAATACTGTCAAGAATTCTTCTTATTTCTAGTAAAATTACCAAACATCAGGAGTCCCTTCCAACGTCATGATACCAAATGCATTATATTTCACTATCTATTCAAGGAAGAATATGTCATTCTTGAAGATCTTCATCTCAATTGCATCGTCTTGAAGGTTGTAACAATCATAATGTCTTATCCGACAGGTCAGCAAACGAAAGGTCTTGAATCAAATCCACTAGTTGTTGGTTCTATATCTCCTCAGCATCACAACTACAAAGAATCTACAAATAAGGATTGAAAGTAGAATGTTATCTTACCTAGATCTTGTTTCTTTCATAAGAAAGGTTTTTATCTTGATTTTGATGGATGTCGTTGATAAAAAGCCTCCACCGCTTTTGGTGCATTTATGAGATTCTTTACTAGCTCCTATGTGCATTCACTAATATCATATCTGTGCCAATGGACAAGATATTCCAATTTATTTTGGCACCATCTTGAATCTAAGACTTCTTTTACTTTGAACTCTTCATTATTGTCCACTTCTATAGGAGGAGGTGGAGCTTGTCTTCTTCTTGGCATGTCCACTATCTTTTATGGTTCAAGAAGAGATACGTGGAATACTAGATGAATTTTCATTGACTCTGGTAGGTGCAACCGGATTGATTTGTATAAAAATAGAAAATGGTCTAAACCTTCAATAGTCCAACTTGTCACTAGGACAAGTGGTCTTGATATTGTGACAAAGTAACCATATCTTGTCACTCATGTGGAATGGTGGTTGTTCTTTTCAATAGACATCTACATTGATCTTTTGTTGTTCTTGAGCTTCTTTTAAGTACACCTTCATTGTTGCATGTAGCTCTGATAAATGATTTGCTAAGTCTTTTGCCATAGGATTATCAGCTTTTGAAAAATCAAAAGTATTAAGTCGTGGATGATAACTATAATTGACAAAAAAAGGTGTTTATTTTATAGAAGAATATATTGTGTTATTATAAGAAAACTCTACCAATGGCAAAAGAGTTGTTCAATCATCGTATTGATAGTTGATGGTACGTCTTAAATACTACTCTAAAACTTAATTAACATACTCCATTTGTCCATTAATTTGAGAATGAAATGTCAAAAATAGTTTTATATCCACTTTTAGAGTCTTGAAAAGAGTCTCCCAAAATCTTGATAAAAATTAGATTTTCCTATCTGATATAATATCCTTGGATAATCCATGATAGCGATAGATATTGTCAAGAAAGAGCTTAGCTATTTTTTCACATGTGATAGATTTTGTACATGATACAAAATATACTATCTTGGTAAAATGATCTACTATCACAAATATAGAATTATAAGAACCTGAGATTGGAAGATCTGTGATGAAATCCATAGAAATAGAAGACCATGGTTGTTCTGAAAATGGATAATGGCAGAAGAAGTCTGTAAGGTCGATGATGGCGAGTTTTTGATTTTGAGCAAACATCAAAAGATTGTACAAAATCGTTAACTGTCTTCCATATTTGGGGCCACCAAAAATCCCTCGATATTAGTTCTAAAGTTTTATTGTATCCAAAATGTCATGTTGCTAATAAGTCATGATAAGCTTGAAGAATTTATAATCAAGCTTCACCTTCTGGAACATATAGGCATCCCTCGAAATATAGTAGATTGTTCTTGAATTCAAACTTAGAAGTATTATGAGACTTTGAAGGGTTTCCCTTAATATCACAAATAAGAGGATCAGAAGACATACTTGACTGAATTTATTTAATAAAAGTTGAATCAACAGTTAATGTTGATTTTATTAATCAAAGATAAAGATGCTATGGTTTGAAGAGAATTATCCGTTGTTAATCAAAAGCAACATTTCCTTCCTTTGATGCAAGATAAGATCGTCTAGAGATTGCATATGACAAACCTTGTTGTTTTCTTGGTCGATAAGTGATCTTGAATTCGAATCTTGACAAAGATATACTCCAACAAGCTTTCTAATGATTCAAAACACGTATTGATATAAAATATTCAAGGTTCTTGTGATCCATATATATAGTGATTAGATTAGGAGTACCTTCTAGATAATGGCACCATTCTTGAAATAAATCCATGATTGTAAGAAGTTCTTTGTCTTGGATCTTGTAATTGATCTTGGTTGTTGAAAATTTTCTAGAATGAAAAGCTATTGGATGAAGTTTATCATCTGTTCCCATTTATAACAATACGACATCCAAAACAAAGTTTGATGTGTCTGTTTCTATAAAAAATGGCTTAGAAAAATTGACACAATACAAAATTGGTGCAGAAACAAAGACTATCTTCAAAGCTTCAAATGTTACTTCAGCTTCTTGATTCCATTGAATTTTGTCTTTATAAGTCAAACATATAAGTGGAGGTGCAACTTCAGAGAAGTCTTTGATGAAGATCCGATAGTAGTTGACAAATTTTAAAAAACATTGGACATCTCTTATTTTTTTGGAGATCTTCCAATCCATAATAGATTGAATTTTCTTAAGATCCATCATATATCCATCATTTGAAATGATGTATCTTAAGAAGTCGACTTGAGTAGTAAGAAATATACACTTTTCTATATTGGCATAGAGTCCTACATCTCTTAGTTTTTGTAACATGTGACAAATATGAAATTCATATTTTTCTATATTCTTAGAATAGATTAAGATATCGTCTAGGTAATAGATAAAAAAATCATCTAAAAACTCCCAAAAGACATCATTCAGAAGATGTTGGAATGTTGCTGGTGCATTTGTAAGTCCAAAAAACATGATGTTGTATTCGAAATATCCATACCTTGTTCGAAACACAATCTTCTATTCATCTCCTTCTTTGATGCGTACCAGATTATATGCTCTTGTAGATCTATTTTGTATAGATCTTAATTTGATTCAACTGATCAAGGAGTCCAAATATCAAAGGTAGCGGATACTTGTTCTTGATGGTGATTTTGTTGAGTCCTCGATAATCGACATACATCCGCAATGATCTATCTTTTTTCTTCACAAATAAAATTGGAGTTTTTGGTGGAAATTTGAAATGGCATATGAAGTTCTTGGCCAAATTCTCTTCAATATACTCTTTGAGTTCAGCCAATTCATTTTATGATAAATTATAGATTGATCCAAATGGTGGTTATATTCCTTCTTGAAGGTCAATTGAGTAATCATATGAACGATGTTCCGGAAGAGTATCCGCATTTTTCTTCTCAAATACATCTTAAAAATTTTGATATTGACTTGGAATGCTACTTGAAGTCTTTCCACTAGTAGCAACAAGTTTAGCATAAATGACATAAGGTGATCCTTCTTTTACATCATGCAAGAAAGCGCTTGCACATATAAATATAGGTTTAATTGAGCTAGACTTATGACTTTCTACTTGATTATCTACGTTCTTACTTATACTTTGAGAAAAGTCAAGATTATAAGAAGTCTAATCTATTTTAGAGTTATATTTTTTTAGCCATGATAAATCTAAAATGATTGAATTAGAGGAAGATCTAATGATATTAAATATTACAAAGCTACTATGACCATTAGTTGCTACTTCTATAGGAAGGGTTTCATGAATAACATCTCCTAAAGACAATGGATGACTATCTATGACTTCTACATGAACAAGTTTAGTTTTCTTCACTAAAAGTATGTTATGTCTTTTAGCAAATTCTTCATCTAAGAAACATGTTGATGCTCTTGAATCTAACAAGACAAAGGCTTTGTGATATTTAGGTCCTAAAATAACATTTATCGTAAAACAAGGAGAGGATTCTGAGGAGAAAATAGGACCTTCACTAGGTGTTATACAAGGTTCCAACTGCACGGTCCCTATTGTAGCTAGACAAACTTGTTTTCTGACATACTATCTTCTTTGATAGCCATACTCCTCATTTTATGGTTGCGTCACTTTTTTGGATAATGTTGAGTAGTGTGCTTAGGTTCTCCACAATATAAGCACAATCCTTCTTAATGACGACAAGTCTTTTCTTGCTCAGTAAGAGGTTTGAAATGTACCACATCAATTTGCATATCTTTTACTTCCAAATATATGTGTTGAAGAGATGTTGGTATTGCCATTGAATTATAGTAATGTTGAGATCCACTTGTATGGTTCTCAGATCAAAATTCAAAAAGATGATAGTCGTACTTCATAGCAAAGTCAATTGCTTGACTAAATGTTTGAGGATTAGGTAAGTTGAGTATTAATTTTTTTACCTCATATTATAATCCGTAGAAAAATTGGCTAACAAGTGCAGCATCATCCCACTTGGTATTAGTTGCAAGTTATCAAAACTGTGAAGTATTCAACGTTACTGATCAATTACTTTGTTATAAAATACGGATCTTGTTGGTTGCAATACGAATTATATCATGTTCTCCATACATGGATCAAAGCTCTGCCAAAAAAGTATCCAGATTATCTAATATTGGATCTTGTCATTCAAAAAAAGATGAAAACCATGATAATGCTGAATCTTAAAAAAGCGTATCAATGAATGTAACTTGGGATCCTGGAGTTGAATACCTTTGGACTTGAAGTTCAATCACAATTTGTATTTGATTGATAAATCCTCTAAACTTTGATCTAGTGCCATTTAACTTCTCGGATAGGGCAATTTTTGGTTCTCTAACACTAGAAGGATGTTCCACTATAGGAGAAGGGACATGATTTGGTGCAGATGTTGAAGTAGCTCGAATCATTTCTATATCTTCACTTCTTGCGAATCTTGTTGCTCCTTGTGGTGATAAATTGAGTTGATGCATGGCAAGCATTAACTCCCTCAATTACTCTTGCATTTGTGCCATTGCACATTTCATTTCAGCAAGTTTTGTCATGATAATACTTAGAAAAGAGAAGATGTCTAATATCATTGAAGACAAATAGAAGAGAGGACTTGAGAACAAAAAAAATACTCAAGAGAAAGGAATAATCTACTCTTAATTAAGATTAGACAAAGCTCTGATATTGTAAGTACACTCTTGTCAATTTGTCAAGGACAAGAATTTGATAAAAACAAATAAATAAGTGGACCAACATATATGGCACGTGGTTAAGTTGTTGACCAAGTTTCTAACCTATTAATCAAGTATAAACACATGTGAAGTCAAAGCAACATCTATGAAGCTTCTAGAAAGCTTTTCTAAAAGATATTATGAAATTAATCTATTTTTACCTACTTCTACCTATTCATATCACTTAGATAAAAATTATAGTAAATATATGTCGATGACAGTATGATGGAGATAAGGATTAGTATGCCTAATAAGTTTGATGGAACAAGATCAAGATTTCGAGGATTTTTGTAATAAGTCAAGCTCTATTTTAGGTTGCACCCTTTTCAATACTCCAATGCATTTATTCAAGTAGGATTCATAAGTGTACTTCTATTAGGAAGTGTTCTTTCTTGGTTTTCATCTTTAATGGAAAAAGATTTGTGACTCTTTTATGATTTGAATTCATTCTTAGATGTGTTTACATCCATATTTGGAAAAAGTAATAAAAAAAGAGTAATAGAGACCAAGCTCTTATTTTTATGGCAAGGATCACAGTTAGCCACCATATATGCTACTAAATTCCAAAACCTCACTTATGAAGTGGAAAAGAATGACAAAGCCCTTATCAATCAATTTTGATATGGATTGAAGGATAATGTCAAAGAACTATTACTGACAATGCCAAAGACAAAATCTTTGGAACAATTTATTGCTAAAGCCATTGCATGTGACGATTGATTATTTGAAAGACATCAAGAATAAAATTATGGCTAATAAAGAACAAATCAAATAATGATAGTAGCTCCTAAGTTTTTAGAAACTTATTTATTAAAGCCAGAATCAATGCAAATTGATACAATACATTTTAAATCTCTCAATGAATAGGAAAAGAATTGAAGACATCAAAAGGACTTATGCTTATATTGTAGAGAAGCTAAACATAATATTCAATATTATCCAAAAAAACAACACAATTACAAAATGAGAAACACAATTGCCAAAAAAGATAATGTATGACAAAATGAATTACTCTAACTACAATAGGAACCATGCGACTAGAATCATGTGCAACATCTAGCAAAGGTCTTATTCTCTTCTTTAGTCCTTCATCTTATTTTATAATGGAAGTCTGTTTATGACCAAAAAATCATAAAGTTTTAGCTTTATTGGATTCAAGAGCCTTACCTTGTTTTAAAGATGAAGACTTTGTCAAAAAATAAGATATATTCTTAATTAAGAAAATTAAACTTGTGCATGTAGAAATAATAGATGGATGTTCATTATCTTCCAAGGATGTCACACACAAAACTATTCATTTAGAAGTATCAACTAGTAGTCACAATAATTTAGTAATATTTAATGTGATTAAGTTTTTTTTTTAATTCAATCATTTTAAAATTATCATGATTAGAAAGATATAATCCTCAGATAGACTCGATGCTGAATTTCTATACTTTGGCCCAAGGTCTTGCTGGGCAAGTAGAAATCCATAAATCTAATATATCCAAACTCTTATTAATAGATACAAAAGATTCTATGCATGCTGCAAATGAAGGGCCATTTTTTGCTATATATGCCATGCCCATTGTTGATAGTAAAAAGATATCAAGTAGTATTCCTAATCAATATCAAGATTTCTAAGATGGTTTTGAAAACAAGAATGCAGATATTCTTCTAGAGTATTGTCTTTAAGATTGTTCCATTGATCTTTAAGAAAGAACTAAACCACCATTTGGATCAATGTATAGCCTATCACAAAATGAATTGGCTGCACTCAAAGAGAACATTGATGAGAATTTAGCTAAAAGCTTTATATGCTATTTTAAATCTCCAACTGGCACTCATATCTTATTTATGAAGAAAAAAGATGAATCTTTACAGATAGATGGATTATTGAGGACTTAACAAGATCACTATCAAAAATAAGTATCATCTATCTTTGATTTCAGGACTTTTTGATCAATTAAATCAAATAAAGATTTATACAAAAATAGATCTATAAGGAGCATTTAACTTGGTCCGCATCAAAGAAGGAGGTGAATAGAAGACTACTTTTTGAATTAGATATGGACATTTTGAATATAATATCATGTCTTTTGGATTCACAAATATACTAGCTTCTTTCCAACATTTAATGAATGATGTCTTTCATGAGTTTATTCATGATTTTATTGTCTATTATTTGGATGATATTTTAATCTATTCTAAGAACACAAAAGAAGATGAAGTTCATTTTCATCGTGTGTTACAAAAACTATGAGATGCAAGATTATATGCAAAGATAGAAAAGTGTGTATTCCACCCTACTGAAGTTGACTTTTTGGAATACATCATTTCCAATGAAGGCCTTTTTATAGATCCAAAGAAAGTCCAAACTATCATAGATTAGAAGAACTCAAAAATAGTGAAAGATGTGCAATGCTTTTTGGATTTTACCAATTATTATTGAATCTTTATCAAGAACTTTTTTCAAATTACAATTCTACTTACATATTTGACTTGTAAAGACAAATTTAAGTAGAATAAAGAAGCCAAAGCACCGTTTATTGCTTTAAAGAAAGAATTTATTTCTGCACCAACTTTGTATCGAGTCGACTTTTCTAAAGCATTTTTTATGGAAACAGATGCATTAAAATTTGCCTTATGTGCAATATTGTCACAAACTCCATCTAGTAGCTTTTTATTCCAGGAAACTTTTAGCAGTCGAGGTTAACTATGAGATCTATGACAAAGAACTTTTTGCAATTGTGGATTCAGTTCAAGAATGTCAAACAAATTCAATCGACTATGTCCTCAAATCCTCTTATTCATGATATCAAGAATCTTTCTTCTAAGTCTCATGATGTTTCAAAGTTCGAGTTCAAAAATAACCTATTCTATTTTAAAAGATGCGTATATATTCTAAAAGAAGAAGCATGTTTACGTATTTTTCAAGCACATCATGATTTTCCAGCAGTAGGACATTTTGAATACAACAAGACTTTGGAGCTTATATCCAAAGATTTATGGTGGCTACAAATGTAAAAGGTGGTAAAAGACTTTGTCCAATCATGTGACATTTGTTCAAGATCAAAAATTCCTCATCATCAGTCTTATAGACTTCTCCAACCTTTCTTTATACTCAAACAACCATGGTTTCCATTTTTATAGATTTTATTACACATCTTTCAAGTTCAATTTCATATGACTCTATATTTGTAATCATAGATCGCTTCACCAAAATGGCACATTTTGTATCATGTATTAAATCTATTTCAAGTGAAGAAACAGCTAAGCTTTTCATTGACAATATCTATGGCTATCATGGATTGCCAAATGATATTATATCGGATAGGAAGACTCAATTTGTATTTAGATTTTGAAAAATCCTATTCAAGATTCTAAATGTGGATATAAAGCTCTCTTAGACTTTTCATCTTCAAACTTATGGACAAACGGAATGGATGAATTAAGTTTTGGAGTAATATTTGAGGTGTACCATCAACTATCATTAAGATGATTAGACAACTCTTTTGCTATTGGCACAGTTTGCATACAATAATTTGATACATTATTCTACTCAAGAAACAACTTTCTTTGTCAATCATGGTTATCATCCACCACTTGATACTTTTGACTTTTCAAAAGTTGATAATCCTGCACCAAAAGATTTAGCAAATCATTTGTCAGAGCTACATGCAACAATAAAGACATAATTAAAAGAAGCTCAAGAACGACAAAAGACCAACACAGATGCCAATCGCAAAGAACAATCACAATTCAATGTAGGTGATAAGATATGATTACTTTGTCGTAATATTAAGACTATTCATCTTTGTGATAAGTTGGACTATCGTAGGCTGGAACTTTTTCCTATTTGTGAAGAAATCAATCATGTTGCTTATTGATTACATCTAGTTGAGTCTATGAAGATCTACCTTATATTTCACATGTCTATTCTTGAGTCATATAAGATAATAAACATCTTGGGGAAAAGACAAATATCACCTCCTCCTATAAAAGTGGATAATAATCAAGATTTCGAGTTAGAAGAAGTCTTAGACTAAAATCGATGCCAAAATAGGTTGGAATATCTTGTTCATTAATATGGATATGATATTAGCAAACTCACATAGAAGCTAATAAAGAATCTTACAAATGCAATAAAGAAAATTGATGCCTTTCATCAACGACATCCATCAAAATCAAGATGAAGAATTACAAAGATCCATGAAAGATGATAACTGCTCCTTACAAAACTCGTCCCTAGAAGGGAGGTAATATCATAGACATATTCATTTATTCTAATAGTTACTTATATGATTAGGTAAAAGTAGGTAAATATAGATTAATTTTATAAAGTCTTCTAAACTAGCTTCTTAGAAGCTTCATAGATGCAATTTTGACTTTAGATGTATTTATAGGATAGAAACTTGGCCAACAAGTAAACCACATATTGGTAGCTTGTAGAACAAGTTAACTCCATGTAATAGCTTATAGAATAAGCTAACTATGTGGCACATATATAGATAACTTCTCTTACAAGTTAAAACATGTGGCTAGTAAAGTCAACACATGTTGGAAGTCCTATAGAATATTGCCATGTAGCTCCCAGTTAAAGAGTATATATGGAGGCAAGAATAAAGCCTTCTTCACTCTTATCAATGCCTTTCTAGTCCATAGTCTTATTTCAAGACTTTCTAGTCTTCTTGTTTTTGACAATAGCCATTCTAGTTTTATATTATATCAACTTTGAGTGACTTTCTAGTTCCTTTCAAGTGATATAGGAGTGTGTTGAGGATTTTCTTTCTTCGAGATTCATATCCTTGACAATTTGCCCTATCTAAAAAAAAAAAATCTATCTTAAATCAACAATAGTTTTTAAATATCTTCTACATTGAATCTATGAAGAGTTTTATAATAGTATGTACAAGCTTGTATAAATTATTGTAATGTAAACCAAAAGTTATAACATGACACATGCTAAGAATCAAATTAATAAAAACTAATTTAAGTATTAAAAACTTAATTTTAATCAAAATTGAACATATATACGAAAGAAAATTTCATCATTCAATCATATGTGATTTATTAATGATTTTTTTGGACTCATGCATAAGATCTTCTATAGCCTTGTAATTTTGATTAAAAAAAGACAATTTTCTTTACCTTTACAATTGTCATGTATTTCTGCTTCATCCAACTCTTTTCACAAGTTTAAATCCCTTTTAAACTATTTCTAATCAAACTTCTAAAAATGATTATTTTAATTTGTCAGCACAATTACATTCAACACAATTCCAAGAAGAGTTTCATACTCCAACACCTTTACCATATTTCTGAGAAGGAAAAGCCAGAAGGAATTTGTTGAAGAGTTTGGATAGATCAATAATTTATCCGTGAACAAATAGAGTGAACTTGACCTCAACCACTATCCAAAAACGTCCATTGAGGAATGCCCCAAGCATTTTCAGAACTAGTTCAGAATTTAAACTGAATACTCTACCCATGATAACCTCATCAGTAGATTAATCAGAATAGATAGGTGACGAACCCACAATAAAATCCGTGGCATCACACAAGTAAGCTTTGCTTCGCCATATGGACCTAAGTTGAGAAATGTACTCAAGATGACTTTCATAATCTAAGCTGAAAGAATCAAGAAAAGAGTTTCAATGCAAAATTACACCAACTCAAAAGATTTCAAAACACTTACTGCAATACATCATACTTTGTGAGACGTGTACGTTTGCAAATATATCAACCTCAAATACATAAGCATCCTCAAGAGTTAATGTTGGGATGGATATTCCAGATTCTCAAGACACCTTAAACTTGGATCTGCACCACAACATGACGGTGGAAATCATAGTGCTGAACTCTATGAATTTCGAGAATTTGCGCCGTTTAGCAGCCTCTTCATCTAAAGTCTTGTATGCCGTAGCAAATATGTACATTGCTGGATCAATTTTGCTGTCCAAAGCCAACCACTCTCTATCAGTGCTAAATGAAGAGATTACACGACGTCGGCATTGACATTACTTTGCCTAGAGTATTAGATCACCCGCACAACCTGCTACAACTGTCCATTGTTTCAAGGTTACAAGTATTGTGTTGAACTCAGAAATCGGGCCATGCTGTTTTTGGTGAGCTGAATGAAACAGCTTGGCATATCTAACGCAATAACTAAGAACAAAAAGATTACTGAAAATGGATTGAAAAACAAACTAACAAGAGTGAAAAGACCTTAGATTCCCTTGATCAGTTGATGAAATCACACCATATTTGTCCCCACTTTCTCCACTGTGATATTTCACGTGACGGACTTGTGTGTTCCAAGATTCAATATACCACCCACCAATATTATGTGTTGCAGAGCGAGGTGCGAATATCCAATACCTAAGGACAACCACAAGAAACTATCAGCAAGCAGCATAATGTTGAGTAGCAAAGGGAGTTGACAGCAGAAATTTTATGTTTTTGCATGCTGTTTATTCCATTGACAGAAAAAATTCGTACTGAATAAGTTCATCTATTTTGAATATTTACTAAATGGAAGCAGTTCAACCTGCTCGGGAGCAAGGATGCTCGGCGACACCGGCACTCACAACTTCCACCTTCTTTGAACCACGTCATATGCTTAACCTGCACAGAACTGCAAATCTCAGCCCACATTATACATCGATATGATCCTCAGTAATTGAGAAACAGGATGTAAAACAATACTTCAAGCCAATATACATCCTGTTTACCTGATTCTTAACCAGAAATTGAACATAACCGTGGAATTAAACTCCACAAGTTACAGAACTGCTCAAAACACCAGATTACCGAGCAACAAAACCATAGGGCTCCTTACCCACCAGTGGAGAACGATGTTGCACAATCTTGTGAGTTAACTTCCCGTCAGGGCCATGCACTGCGCAAACCAGCCGAGGATTCACGTCACCAAGCCCATGGATAGTTCCTAAGAGGTTTGGCGCTGAATTCAAAGTCCGACTTTTATCCTCAGAAGCTTTAAGGTTTTCTTGAGCTGCAATGGAATACACGTAAATGCAGTCTGTTGGCCTGAGTCCATCCGTACTGCAACCATCGACCTTGGGCTGCACCCTAGATGCTCTTGCAACCACCTTTCCAAATAAGTGCAACTCAAGATCCACATACTCTGATTCCACAGCTTCGTTCCCTGTATCTTCTCTGTCATTGTGCATTGCATGACTATGTACTTGATGCCCCAGAGTATTATGATTAGAAAAATTAACATGTGAATGCTCCGTTTTAAATTCGGAAGCATTAACTCGTGTCGTGCCATCAATCACCCTAACGCGACACTGGAAATCCTCCAAGGTGGGTTGCTGATGAGCACGCACAAAGCCAAAGAGATTGTGCCCCGAAACCAACTGCAAAATGTCTGTTCCCACATGCGGCTCAGCTCGTTCCTCAGCTTCAAAACAAACGGGTATTCCGTTCTCTTCGTAGACTGGAGGACCATGGTAAGCTTTACGCAAGGCAGATCCTAATTCCCCTCGCACACCTTCCATAAGTCCGCCCCCAACACCTATTTCTCGCCGGTGCACAGCAGATGTCACAGCAGAGCGGTACCCCTTCAGCCACTCAACAACTTCTGTCTCTGGGCATACAAACTCCTGCCTTTCAGGTTCATTGACGCGTGCATGGTGATCTGCGGAGTCTCCCTCTGCCTCAGATTGGTCCACTTGTTGATCAACAGATTTTCTTCTCTTGAAATGGTCTCTCGTCCGGTAACGCTGCCATTGATAAAATTCCTGCTTGTTCTGGGCTTCCTCTCGCGCTGCCAGTTGAGCGTCGTAAAGTGCTCTTTTGCGGGGATCTGCGAGAATCTACAGCAAATTACCATCAGCATCCTCTATCTACATACTGGAGCAAACCCCAAAGCCTTCGAACCTTTGAGCGAAATGACCCCAGTTAAATGAAATTGTCAACACTACTCCATACGAGCATCAAATAATTCTTGAGTCGCCACATGTTTAACCTGAGATTAATAAGGAATGTAGGAGCACGATCAACCGTGCGGACATGAGAACAATTCACAGAATGAATTGTGATAGGGGAAAAAAAAAAAAAAAAAAAAAAAAAAAAAAAAAAAGTGTAGAGACGTGCCTGATATGCAGCCAATACTCGGACAAAATGAGAACTTGAGGACGCCTCGCTACGACCAGGCTGCGTGTCCGGATGAGTTGCTTTCGCTAGCTCCCGAAATGCTGCACGAACCTTCTCAGGACTGCAATCCTTTTGGAGTCCAAGTATCTTGTATGCATTCTCGGACCCTCCTCCCACTGACGAGTAGGCCCTTGAAAATTGCAAACGGAGTGAACGCGTGAAATACATGCCTCACGCACAAACAGAGCACCTAAACCCTAAACCATAAGTCAAGGTCGCGAAACCCCACAACTTTACAATTGCATTGCGTAGATGCTCTAAAAAATTCCACGCAAGAGTGAGACTCGGGTAGAATTCATCACAAATCCCGGAAAACCACACCTCGATTACGACGATAACCACAACTCAAGCTCATCAACCCAGGTGCCACAAACAGTTTTCAAGACCCTGCAGAGTGCTGCATTACAATCCTACAAGTGCACTCTGCGAAGCAATTCCACTGCTGTCCCTTCTTCTGCACACCGAAGTGGCGAAAATCCCACACCTCATAAGCAGTTAACCGACCTATGCAAATTCACCGTTCCCGCAACTCACCACATGAATTGCGCTGCCAGCAGGCTATAATACACTACCCCACATCCCCCACCCCCCCCCCCTACTCCGCACATAGAAACGTGCCTCAGAACCTACAGGTGTACTACAACTCGGAAATTCAAGGCTAAGCGGTAGAAATCCGCCGGGATAGCATTCCGATTCTTAGCCAAGGATGAGGCGGAGGGAACGAGGTCTTCCCGGCTCCAAGCGCCGCGGTGATGCCCTTGAGGTACCCACCACCGCGTGGTTTACTCTGTGTGTTGTGTTGAACCTTTTCGTCATCCATATATTTTATCATCCGTTCGATTTTATCATCCATTTGACTTTATCATCCATCCATGTGATTGTCTGTGCATGGACCTTTATTTCTCTTCCTATTTTATTATTTTATATTTCACTATATTCTGGAGTGAATAATGAGAAGCATTGCATATAAACTAAATTGTCCCTGAAGCTTATGACTCGTAGGATAATTTTATAAGCAAAAATAATACTTAAGAGAATGGTGGTAGACTACTTGTATTATTTTTCACATTAATATGCTACTAATAGAAACATATGAATATTGTGTATTTTTTTAATGACTTTTCAATGGAAAAAAAAAAAAAACAATCAATTTTTTTTTGCAAGGCTCTTAAAAAGGTCCTATACTTGTCAAAATCATCAACTTCACAAGTACCTTAATGAAAGGATTATATGCCATGTCATCATTAAAAGAGAGATCAACATTTACAGATTTTTATTTTTATTTTTATTTTTTAAAAAATATATTATCATGCTTACAAAATTTTAAATGAAAAAAAAAATGAGATTTAGTTTTGTATCAAAAGTTCTACTTGATATGTACAATAGATACAAATAAAAGTCTTCAAAAGCCAATGACAATTTTGAAATTTGGCTATGTCACAATAATTAAAGTAACTTGGATTTCTTTCATTTGAATTTTTTGTATTTTTTGTATTTTTTTTTTTTTTCCCAGCAGCAAGGAGAAGTCGTTATGAATGATTTTTTGGATGATTAAGGTATCAGAAATTTGCAATAATAACATGAAACAATGTCATCAATTATTTATATACGTATGTATGTATACATGTAGTTTTTATTTGTCACATTTTCTTTAATCAAACTAACAACACATTTGAATTAAAACCATGATGTTGCCCTTCAATCGAAAATGCTTTGTATTTATGATTTAATGTATGATATGTGATACGCTAAAACTTATATAATGTAGAAACCTTGATCACATCTTACAGATTGTACATTTTTTGTCTTAAGTTTCATTGGAAGGAGTGCTTATCTACCTCCATTTCCATGGATCACCATATGGGTAGTCAAGAACTGTTTGCATACTATAACTAGTATTAGAGAATGATTGCCAAAAATTATTTTTTATCATTTGTGTAGATGCAGGATTGCTAAATTTTTTAAGTCCCTTGAGATTTGAATATGAATACATGACATAAATGAGAAAGTGGCTTAGTGGTGATCATGAGATAGAAGTGGTTATGGAATCATTGAGGATGGCAAATACTGAAATTATGACAGCACCGATGCAGTTGATTAACTGGATTAACTCAACAGTTATTTGCAATTCTTACCCAACTGGCGCTTTTCACAAAAGTGGTAGATTTTTACGATACTTCGGTGAAAATTTCAAGTCTATCTGAACAAAAAAATGAGTTTCCAACTTCATTTTCTTCTAATCTACTAATCTTCAAAGCTCCAGATTTCAAGCTACCATAAAGCCCTTCATGTGGTACAAAATTAGCCTGGATGCTTGAATGCAAGTCTAAAAAACCACTCTGTACTGAAGATTTGTGTACATAAAAGGAAAACCGTACAAGCCCACAGGCATCCACTGCACCTAGTAATATAGTGACTGTGAGGGTTACTTTCTGTTCTTGTCAGCGTACTTCAGGGGCATGACGGCTTAACGACATGGCAACAGAGAACAATCTGTCCAAGAAGATGTTTTAGAAGCAATGTCGAAATCCTAGACTAGACTGGAATCTATCAGCAATTCAGACTGAACAGAGCACATATACAGGAGAAAATGCATTTCTGTTACACACACAACTTTGCTCAATTAAATAGCTCGGAAGCATACTTAATGCATGGTAGCAGAAGCTGTATCTTCCATTTTCTTGGAGGTAAAATAACTGGAAATGTTAGACTTCGTTTGTGATCCGACTGAACTTGATTGAGTGGCGGGCTTGAATTCGTAAGGCCCTTGTCTTACTCCCCAAACCTACAAAGGAATCATGCGCCAGTGAGAATGAAAGGAAGTTCCAGGTGCAAGTTGAAGTTGACATTTGCGCTGAACACATCATATAACTTCTAACTTCAAATGTCGATGTACCTGATTGCCCTCATTGTCGTAAGCACGGTCCCAACAATGAACTTCTCCGTTCTTGTAAATGGTGAGCTCTGAGGTGCATCTGGACGCTCCATTCTGCAACACTTCAAGAGATCAGAAATGTACAGGAACTGACCGGCGGCAGAATTGTTCGACAAGAAATAAGCTTCTCAACACCTTGCATTATATTGTTATAGACGTCAAATATAAATAACTGACTACAGAGCCACATGCTACCTGTACATCTTTCCAATTCATCACTTATGAACAATGAATACTATTATGAGTTAAAAAAAACGTGTACATACACAACTACTCAAAATTCACGAAAATCCTTGACTATACTTCACCGAAAGGAATAAGTAATATGTCAGTGTTCTGTTGCGAAATGATTCAAACAGTGACAGAAAGTGTCACGCACCCAGGAATTAGGAAAGCCTTCTGGTGGAGTGGACCCCTCATACAAACAACGCCGTCCTCGTTCACAAGCAGAAAGATAGACCGTGTTGAGATGCTCCGCCACATCCTGAAATTTGCACGTAAACATTGAGCTAGCTATTTCAGTACTGACCAAGAGTCACATCCACTTAAACACCCAACGTAAGAACCCATGACTACAAACATCTGAACAGGGAATCAATAATGTACACAAAAAGGACATATTACAAGGAGATATTCGTCACTCGAGACGTAGTCGTGAACTGTATATATATCTCTACCTTGAGCACTTCATCAGGTTGAGGCCTTTGATCTTTGGGACGATCACAAAAGTTTCTGTAATCCTCAATATCTCGCACAGCATATGAACCAACCTGCATTTCCAATTCATACAGATAAGTATTGCAACACTATAAATGAGGCAAAAGATTAGGCTCGGAAAGAACAGGGAAAAAGAATGCGGCAAAATAACTGACCTCCACATCACACTTCATTTCCTTTGGACAAGGCTTTACATTGTAGAATCTCTGCGTAAAACCACCAGAACAAACTATTAGAGGTGGATCGCTGTCCACCATCCTTAGCATCATGACCATCAGTTACTGAACACTTACTGAACACTTTGAAGCAAACAATCTGCGCTGTTGTATCAAAAATCCAGTGATGAAAAACATTTGCTTTACCTGACGATACGGCCTTTCTGGGGTTCTCCAAAAAGCCTGTAGTTGTAGCACACAATTACAAACGTGTCAATAGCTCCAAAAAGCAGCACTACAATAAACACTCTTTCCACTCAAGTGCATTTCACATAGTAGACGTTACCTATCAGAAAAATAATCTTCAACAAAATGATAAAACAGAAACTCTTCTGGATACGGATTGAAATAATAGCTTCCTACCTGCTCGAAATACATGACGTGAGCTCCATCTGCTAACACGGTCGCTGGACAAGTGAGAAATCTGCTCTAACATTGCAAATTGATTAGGCTTCGGTAGCTCAAAGGCGCCCTAGAGCTAAAAACTCTCCAATTTAGATCGAAGTTGCAAAACCAATTCACTTCATATATCATTTGCATGCTATAATGCGGGAACAACGCTGACCATGCTTAGACATAATTTCTAGCGGTTGAGAAACGTCCAGTACTCTCCGCAAATACGAACTAGAGCATGTTCGCTCTTGGGAGCTGCACAATACCTGAGATTGAAATAAGTCATTGGATCTCGGGCTGCTTGCTCGGTGGAAAACTGCAATTGAAGGTGACGAGTGAGTAAAATCATGCGCCATGAATCAAGGAACATGGATGGAAAGGTAAGAAATTAGTAGATATCCAAAAGTTTGTTGAAGATCCAACCATAGAATGCAACACAGCTCTGTTGCTTGCTGTAATTATCTTCTGCAATTGACGTTTAAATTTTGCACATGAATGAGCTGCAGCAATACAAGTGTGCTACTCACCTTTTCGCCGCTTAGGGCTTGGACAACCATCCGAGCATGATCCCAACGAGTTGTAGTCTTGGTCAACTTGCGAAGAAGAAAAGCTCCTCCTATGAGACACGCAGCTTTGACTACTAAACCTCGCACCATTCTCCCACCACCGCCACCTCCACCATTCCCGCTCCCGCCTCTGTTTGCATTATAGTTCCCGTTTCCTTTACGAATTTCATTTACATTATAACTCCCACCTGGATTAAAGCTCTCACCTAAACGGAAGCTTCCACCGGGATCACTGGCCCCAGCCACACTGCGCGACCCATAACCCAATTCTCTTAAAACAATAGAACTAGCATCAAAGCTCCCAGAGCTGCTCCGCGACACAGGCAGCGAGGAATTTGGCGACGAGATTGACGGTTCCATTTTTTCACATTGCCTTCCGGAAGTCACCAATAAATCCTTCTTCTCTGAACTTCGAAGACTTGAGAACTGCCGCTTCTACCGCATTTACACACAATTGTTTGCGATAACCCTACACTCCAACGCGTACCGTTGAGCTAACATCCTCCATCGTACACCTCCCGAGCTTCCCGAATTAATTATTCACTCTGACCATCCCCATTCCATAGATACTGAGTACCCATCCAAGAAACAAACACTTGCTATTGCAAATCGACTATCCAAATTTAACAACCACAAGAAAATCCAAGCAACATTCGTGTTACTTAAACCCAACTGAACCGCACCCAATATGCACAGCACCAACGCATTCAAAAGCAGCTCCACCGCCTAATCGCGCTTACAAATAGCTCTGTTATGAATCAGCCAATTCGCGCGCGCCATCAGAACAAACAATTCATGTCGATGGCCCGCAACACCCCACACAAGAAATTCAAACGATTGTACTTCTGTAAGCCATCTGAAGAAGAATTTGTCCTGGCGTTGCTGTTGCAGCACAAACCTCATCGTTCATCCAGCTTTGGATTCCACGTGGCTAGCTTTGAACGGTAGAGGTCGATTTTTTACCTACGTTATCAGTTCTGTCAATTCAGTAGTGTCCTTTTCGGTCGATCAATGAGTTAATTCCTTTCTGCAACCCACGGTGACAACATTCTCATTCATAAGTGCTTGTTGGAGAGCTATTGATGGCTGTCCCCGCAATTCTCTTAAGCACGCTTGGTTAGTTAAGTCTCTGTTCTCATCAATAACAAGCACATTTCCGCTCCTGTTGACTTCGATCAACAACCCTGTACACTCATGAAGCAGTTTGAGACTGCGGATGAAAAGTTCTCGTCTCTCTGTAGCAGCACCTCCATGGAATAATGTAGAGGGCGGTCACGTGCCGTGAATGCTTTAATGAAGACCGAAACGATCGAAGATGTTCTGGAGTCCGAGATGAGTCCATAAATTGATTAAGGGGTTTCTTGCTCAGCGATTGTCTAGCTAGCCTCGTGTAGATGGATGGAGAGTGTACAGCCGCCAACTGTGACGAGGATAAGCCCAAAGTATCGCGAACTTCCAGTTTGTGGGTTTAGCATGTGCACATTCGTGCCAATTTATATAACTTCAACGTGTCCCTTGGTGTGACGATTGTAGTGTAAGCGGTGTAGGTTTAGTTTTTGCCCGAATGATCTCCCGGGCAACGATGTTTGAGGGTGCAAATGCTGCACTGTTGCTGGGCGCAATTAGGGTTCACAAAGTCCGTGGAGGGACGTTGGTTTGAATTGGGTGATCCGGAAACATTTCGGAGGAGTTGGTGCGCTTTTGGCAATTTGTGGGTTGTGAGATTGCCCGAATGTAGCTCAATGCAGTATACTCGAACTGTTTCGGAGTAGACTTGATTAGAGAAGAGCCTTTCGTGGTTTCTGTAACCCCTTTACTCCACTCATTTGAATGTTTTAATTACGCGCATGAAAGCGGACTTGGGGACATTTGAAAGGACTCCACTGTAACGTGGCAGCAATATGAGGCTTTCTTTCACACCTCTCTCATTGCTTGAACCGGAATCTCTTATCGTGTCACGCAGTCAGACCTCCAGCTTGAAATTACTGCAACCATTTTGCTGGATTGATTCTGTTTTGGTTGCAACAGGGAGCCTTGGTTTTAAAACCTTCGAATGTAGTGTCCTTTCCTTACGAGACTCTTGCAAGTTTAGACTTAATTTAAAGCAAAGAATTTACAGGCGCAATTTTTATACTCTCAACCCTCAGAGAGAACATTTCACGCAGTTGCAAGCCTACCCCTACGTGTGCTGCTCCGTTGCCAATACATCTGATTTTACATCTGGAAATTCTGCAAGCCCAGGTCCTTTCCGACATAAATCCACAGAATTGTCTTTGTTAAATGTCTCTGAGGAAGTACCATCGCTTAGCGTCCGTTCAGATGTACACTTAGGAAAGATCTTCGTAGGCAATTTACCTCACTACGTCAAGAAGGAGGCTGTTCAAGAGTTTTTTTCAAAATGTGGGCCCGTGCAAGACATCTTCTTAGTACGAAACAATTCCGACCCACAGAAGAAGAAAAGAGGTTATTGTTTTTTGTTTTTTGGAGGCCCTGATCCGCACAGTGCAGCTATGCGAGCTGTTGAACTGGATGGTGCAGAATTCTATGGAAAACTTCTTCGAGTTAAGGTTGACTATCGGAGCTGGCAGCCCCACGAGAAAGAGAAAGCGTCCAATACTTTTAAGAAATTAATTGAGGAGCAACCTAAAGAAGTGCGGAAGGTGGTCAATGCTTTCAAGAGAATTGATAAGGTTAGCGTCCGAATTTCTAGTATCATCTGATTTGGTACTTTTCTGCATGATATAGGAACACTTAACTAACAAATAGAGGGTTCAAGACTGTGCTCTTGTCTTTAATTCAGGTTTGAGACCTAATCTGGACCTATTCCATTTTTAAAATTTTGAAACTTTTATTGTCTAACAGCATCCACTAAATTGCGCTCACTATTTATACTGAAACGCTGATAAATTGTTGTAAAGGCAGTGGAACGAGATTATGCATTGCTAATACATTACTATGGAAAGCGTGGGGATAAGCGTGGTGCGCGCGTTACATTTGAGAAAATGCGTGCTGCAGGCATTGATTCAAGTGTCCATGCTTACAACAAGTAAGTCTACATCACAACTTTTGTATTCTAAAGAGTTATCATAATGCACTAGATTACTTCCGCTTCTGTATCTCAGGTTCATATCACAGGATCCCATAGCTTCTTTCATAATGAACCGGAGATATGTGAAAAGCAGCTTGATACGTGCATACATAATGGCTCAAAATTTGCAAGGAGCGGTTTCTTGTGTTGAGGAAATGGAAATCGAGGGTATTTTCCCAAATGCAGCCACTTTCAGTGCGATTATATCAGGGTACGGAAGTTCAGGAAACGTTGAGTAAGTGTCTCTGCCTTACAGCACATAATGCAGTAGCATATTTTTTTGTGCAGTTTACTGGTGCACTAATCGTAAGTGTCTTTGGGTTATTGGAATATACAAATTTCATATGATTCTATTTTCGGGATTTCATTATGGCATTTCCTTGCTTAAGCTGTTATTTCCTTCACAGTACATTCTGTGGTTATTGTACTTTCCAATAAGTTTGTAAATTTTCTAAAATCATATGTCTGTGTTTCATTACTATCATCGAAGCCTAGGTTTTCAAAAAAGTGACAAGTCACATAAACAAGTGTAAAATTTCTTACATTTACAAACCTGTGGCATGTGGAAGAGCTGCAGAGAAGTGGTTCCAAAGATCAGTGAGTGAAAACTGGAACCACAATGTTGCCATTTACAGCAGCATCATTCATGCCTACTGGTAAAGTTTCTGAGTGCTTTTATCCTTAATTTTTCCAATTCCTCTCTTATTGATCCGGCAGTTGATAATTATTCAGATCGTTCATATTGTTTGTGTGTTCTTTCATTGGATTTTCATTGGAGTTTCATGCCTGTTATGCAACATTGGATGCACTTGGCATAACACACCAATTTTTCTGGGGAACTACAGCAAAGCAGGCAACATGGAGCGGGCAGAAGCCTTAGTGGCAGACATGGAGGAACAGGGATTGGAGGCAACACTTGGTCTTTACAATATATTGATGGATGGTTATGCCCGTTGTCATATTGAGGCTCAGTGCTTGAATGTCTTCCACAAGTTGAAGGCAAGGATCGTGACCTTTGGTAAAAGTGGACTTGAAAGAATAAATGTATATTACTGTTGGTTACTTCATTTGAATTTGATACTCTTGTGTGTTTAAATCGTTGGGTTTAAATTCTCTTACCATTTTGTCCAGATTTTGTTTCAAATATGTATCATGCTCACATGTTCTTTTTAATTTCAGGACACCGGCTTGTCTCCAACCGCAGTCACCTATGGTTGTCTCATAAATCTGTATACGAAGGTACATGTGCATCCATGATGAAATTCTTTATCATATCGTGGAAGTAGCTTAATGCAGTGAATTAATTTTATTTCCTAATTCTATCTTTAACTGTGGACACTGCAGCTTGGGAAGATGATGAAAGCATTGGAGTTCTGCAAAGAAATGAAGGCTCAAGGCATCACACTTAATCGCAACACTTATTCAATGCTTGTTGATGGATACGTTCAGCTGGGTGATTTTGCAAATGCGTTTTCTGTCTTTGAAGACATGTCAGAAGCAGGCATTGAACCAGACTGGGTCACATATAACATTCTGTTAAAAGCCTTTTGCAAAAGTCGACAGATGACTCGAGCTATACAGCTGCTTGGCCGCATGAAAACAAGGGGTTGCTCACCTACAATTCAAACATACATTACCATTATTGATGGCTTCATGAAAACCGGAGATGTGCGGATGGCATATAAAACAGTTTCAGAAATGAAGTTGGCTGGTTGCCGCCCAAATGCAACTACATACAATGTCATCATGCACAATCTTGTTCAGTTAGGCCAGGTTTGTCATTACCTAGTCGTCAAACCACAACATGCGGGATTTATTTTCATGAATTATCATGCACACAACTGTTGTGGTGCGAGTACAAGCATCTCGCATCACAGTGATCTTCAAAAGAACTGGTGTAATTTTATTGATTTAAGATGAGCAAACAGTAAAATTTGATGATCTGAGGACATGTTGGAATTGCTCCTAATCGTCAAGATGGTACTCTGCAACACAGATCGATAGAGCTGCATCTGTCATTGATGAAATGGAGTTGGCTGGAGTTCAGCCTAATTTCCGCAGTTACACTACCCTTATGCAGGGGTTTGCCAGCATAGGAGAGATTGGACTGGCTTTCAAGTGTTTGAAGCGCGTCAACGAAATAACGCAAAAACCACCCATTATTTCATATGCCTCTCTTTTGAAGGCCTGTTGTAAGGCAGGACGTATGCAGAACGCTATTGCAGTTACTGAAGAGATGGCTTTTGCAGGTGTCCCAATGAACAATTACATCTTCAACACTCTGCTTGATGGGTATGATATTTTCTCTTGCACTGTGCTAAAGCTTATATATGAAGCATTCTGAGGATTGCACTGCATATTCCTCTCTGTATCCACAGCGTATGTTGAAAAGAAGGATGTCTGGTCAGGACGGCAGAGTCGCTGGCATATGCTTTTCGATATCGTAGGTCTCTAGCTTTTACTACTCCTTCACATTATGTCAGTGTGTCTACTTTGAAATCATTCTCTTTTGAGTAATTTTGAAGAAATTTTGGGTTGCAGTTAAGATCGTCGTTGGTTAGTTTGTCAAGCTGTTTCTCTCATGTAGCAATATCATATTTTGATTGTGTTTACCAGCACGATATCTTGTAAATTTATGTGCTCATTCATGTTCAATCATGCCAACGCTGGTATGAGGTAGTAAAATCTCTATTTTCTGTTGGATGTGTTACGAGGTGAAAATTTTAGTAGCTGGTTTTCACAGGAGTTGGATATTTTCAGGTGGGCTCAGAGAGGAGACATGTGGGAGGCATATGGTATAATGCAAAAGATGCGTCAAGAGGGCTTCACCCCTGATATTCATTCTTATACTTCCTTTGTCAATGCATGTTGCAAGGCAGGGGACATGCAGGTATTGACTTTAAGACTTTATAACTTTGATTTAGTGTCTTATCTGGAGACATTTCTTTGGATAAACCTGTGGCTGATTCAACGAACATAGGCGCATAATCCATTCCATGTGATATCCGTAAATATTGCGTAGAACGAATTCTTGATATATCAACATGTGGGAATGGGTTTTGTGCAGAAAGCAACTGAAACCATCGAGGAGATGAAACAGCAAGATCTACAACCGAACCTGCAAACCTACACAATTCTCATACATGGATGGACATCTGTATCCCATCCAGAGAAAGCACTGATTTGCTACGATGAAATGAAAGCTGCTGGATTAATACCTGATAAACCACTTTACTATTGCATTGTGACCTCACTTCTTTCGAAGGCAGCAATTGCTCGTGAGACAGTAAGGAATGGTGTGCTACAAGTGACTTCCGAAATGGTAGACCAAGGTATGTGCATTGATTTGGCAACTGCCAAGCAATGGCAACGCTCTCTGATGAATGTTGAGAGGCGACCGGGCGAATTGACGAGAGCCGTGGAGCGAATATTTCCACCAGGTACAGATAACCATATCCTTATGAGTTGCTGCTACAAAACCCGATATGTCATAACCTGCATTACTTTATGTATACTATATTTCTGGCCACTTGTGCATACAGTTCATATGCTTTCCATGTATCCTATTTTGTGTCGAAGTGACGACTCCGATTATTGAACAGAGTGGAAGGCGACAGCGGAAGGAGCACGTGTAAAAGAGAAAAGAGGCTCTGCTGGCAACATACCGACTCCGACAACGACAACCAAGAGGAATAAGAGTCGTTACCAGATTATGAAAAGGGAGGAATAGTTGCTGTGTCTTGTACTGATTGATTGATTGAAAACATGTGATTACATTAGTGTCCCTGTCTGCAGTGCTTGCCTGTGATGTGAACTTGATTCAACGTTAGATATCTCTATGTAAAGTTTTTTTATGAAATACATGGTTAAAGCTTTAAGAAAGCATGTTTATAAAACAGTTAGACTTTCTAGTCATATTTGTGGGAGATTTCAACATGTTCAATCTGACCACTTTTCATTAACATAGTTTCCTTTTCTTTTATTATATAAACTAATTCAAAACAATTGTTATGTATTGATTTGAATGTGTGCTAAGTAGAACTATATATGTATAGATATATATATATATATATATATATATACACTACCAGAAATCTGTGCAGTTGTGCACAGAAAAGCTGTAATATTTTAATTATATATATATATATATATATATATATATATATATATATTTTCTATTTTTATATTTTCACACGTGCATATTTATATATATACATTACAGAAGTTGTCTTAACTACTTTCAAGAAGGAACAACACCTGAAGAATATCCCAAACTCTTAGAACTATTGGAACTAATGACAGGTTGGTGTCTTCCAGCAAAAAAAATGCACACCCTCAATTTTGGTGACAATGTTTTTGTAAAGGTCAACGTTCCACACAAGTGTATAATTAGGGGGTGGTCGACAATAGGTCGGCTACCTGAGCATGTCTCACAGATGTCCTGGGTTGAAAATCAGCTTACAGCACCTGAATATTTCAACCTTTTCAAAGATATATTAAAGGAGAAGCTTGGTGTAGGCAGATAAGACAACTGATATTGTCCAGTGCTGAGGAGTATGGACGGATAATTTGGGAACAGACAAAAACTTACAAACTGTTCTTGTATAAAGGTGGCGCAGTTAATGGCGTGGACCATATTAGTTGTCCATGTCTATACTCCTCAACACTGGACAATATCAATTTATGAATATTATAAGAAAAGAAATTGGAAATAGCATTAGATAGCAAATCAAAGTTCTACAGAGCAGTGGACCAAGTAGATAAGTTGCACACTAGTAATTTGTCTGGACTTCTTCTACCCTCTTTTAAACAAGAGAATTAGGACATAGGATGAATTATTACTTTTCAAAAAACTTAAAGCTGTGGAACAGGTTTATCCATTATCTATATAATAAGAAAAGAAAGGAGAAGAAAATAATTAAAATTAATAAATTAATAACTAGATAACTGTAAGTATTCAGTGTTTTACAATTGCTTTAAGTGCTTAAGATGAGTGCTTACATATGTAGATGATTTCCTTTGTCCTTTTTTGTTGATAAAAAATGCTCGTGGTTTTTGAAGGGAATGCACCCTATATATTTTATTATATGAAAAAGCGATCGTTATTTTTTTGATGAATCTACTGAAGAATTTTTAGGGTGTAAATATGCAGTGTGCATAAAATATCCTATTTTGTCACCTTTTTTGAGTGTATCTTTTCTTACTTTTTTTTGAATTTTTTGCACATACAGCAGAAAAAAACTGGTAAATCATATTACAATGAATGAAAAAAAAATCAGATAATTCAGAAAATTATAGAGATCCGTCGTATGGGATAATCAGCACATTAATTAAACTGTCTCTCATTCTTCCTTCAGAGCATACCAAATTTGTTCGCGCACCTATCACAAGGCCTTTTGGTTCAGGTACCGGTCAAGAAGTCTTCCAGGACAGTGATTGCTGGTCCTGTCCCTAGATAGTGTGGCACTTGCGGGCCATCCAAGACCTATAGAATTCGTACTTTTCTAAGCATAAGAGAATGTCATGTCTGTACAGAACATTTCTTTTATTGTTCAAGCCTGCAGACAACAAACCATCGAAATGGCAAACGAGATTTTCGCAATAATAAATTGTTTCCGATTTACAGCAGGTCCTATAAAATAATCTTGAACATGAATCTGGTACTCTGAAATTTGCAGTGCCAACACATTTCAGAACATCTTCAACAATAAATGCGCAGCCTCTGCACACTATACGTCTACAAATTCCAACAAGACACATCTCCAATGAACGACTATTGAACTTTTCCTGTAGGCTGTAATACTATGCAATTCTTGTGCCTGAAATTCTTCAACAACCATGGTCGACACGAGAAACAGTCAAACCAAGAATTTTTACTGGCACCTCAACTTATTCTCCTCTGACACTGTGGACAATCCAAGAATCTCTGGATTTCCATGAATCTCTGCAAAAAGGTCTAATATGTTAAAGGGACATTCTGCAACTCGAACAAGTGTTAATCATGGATTAATGGATTAATCATTAGTTCAACATACTAATCCATGACGCTCTTTGGTATCAGGAAGTGGAAAATATTAGTCAACGTCAACATTCGTTCGTTAGTTCGTCCACGGGGTTGGGGGGAGCGGGCAGGGCAGGGGAGGGTGGGGCACCTTATCGACAGGTCCAAATTCGTCCAGATCGTGGATATATGGATGGATAGATGGATGAATGTGTAATGCCTTATTGGATGAAAGCACTGACAGGTATATATAACCGAGCACAAGGAGGGGATTAAATGGCAATGAGAAAATCTAAATAATACTCTTTTTACTGGAATATTATTTCCAACCACCAGTGAACAGAAAGGGTGAGAAAAATTAAAATTAAAAATCAATAAGTAAATAATAGAAAGTGCCTTCTTCTTCACTCCAAACAGCAGTATTGTGAGTCTGGAATAACATTAATGATATTGCTGCAAAGCTTCTCTGTCACAAAGTGTGTGTATGTGTGTGTGTGTGTGTGTTCTTCTTCTTTATCTTCTTCTAGACATTGCAAGAACATCATTTGCATCACTCCTTCTTAATAAACATGATCTTAACTTTGCAGATCAGAGAGAGAGAAATGGTTCCAAACTTCCACGTGGTAGTTGCCGTGGCTTAGCCCTCTCATGAATATGTGCGTTTATGAAAGGAAAATAACAGAAAATAATAAAGAAGAAGTGGAAAAACTTAGTTTCTGGTGTATATTCTCTCTCTCTCTCTCTCTCTCTTTCTCACACACACAAATGGCAACTGTTTCCAAAGTTAGGAAACAAAATGATAATGATAAGAATGATCATCGAATACCCAATTGCTCAAGTTTGAGAAATTCTGTTATTTTCCCTGAATGAATATGCCTTCCCCTGAATGAATATGCCTTCAATGAAGTGTAACCAAAAGTAGAAGAACAAATGAGTGTACATATGCACTGATTCATGGTTGCTTAAAACACATGGAAAGTTTGATTATGCAGTGTTTGAAACACCATAGCCTCATTTGTTCCCATTCCTTCTTTGATTATGAAAGCAGACGCATAATACTTTAATGCTATGTATTTGACATGTAGCAGGCACGATGGAAACAGGTGTACACTCCAATGCATTGACACACCCATCTAACCCCACCCCACTGCCTTTGTTGTCCACCTCAGCATCCCCACCCCACTGCCCTCGATATCCAGCTCAGCATATCCACCTGGCTACTACCACCACCCCTTAATGTGACACCTGGATGGCACCCCTTTTGGTGCTTCCAACTTAAGTTTTGCAAGAGTCAGACACAATTTTATGTAAGATATTGAGCCTCAATAACTATCACTAAGAGTTATCACAAGAGTGATTTGAATGTATGTACATATATTTAGAATCATGTAATTTATCTTACAGTTGTACATGTAAAAGCCTTATAAATAAACTTCGACATTGCTAAATATTAGTTTGTAATATCTGATGTGTCACTATTGGCTTGAGTAAGTACTGGTGTTACCAACTATTGAAACCCAAGCTCTATGAGCAAGATATTCACTAAAGAATTCAAGCTCATGCCAGTTAATTATTGGATTGCACTTATTAGAGCATTTAACTTTCCACACTACTTCTTCAAATTGAGCCAACATGAGGCTTGAGATCTAGAGGAATAAGCTCTCACAAAATCCCAACTTATCGCTCTAAGACAGAGTGTTGGCTTGAAAAAAGAAAGTAATAATCATACTTTGCATTGGGTTTTTTTCAAGCTCTATTTTTGGTGCATTAGAGATTGACAAAAATGCTTTTAGGTTTAATATTTTACTTTTTGGTCTAGCACAATACAAAATTTGGGTCTAATCTCAACTTCTATTTGAATGAAGAGGGTGAGTTTTGAACTTCATTTGCCTCAACTTTATCTATGTTATGAGGTGAGAAGATTTTAAGAATATAATTATGTACATGCACACTTGTGTGTATGCATATATATATATATATATATATACAATATTGCACATGTCATGATAGTTTTTGCTATTGTCACCACAACTCATTCAACATACCTCCTAAATTATTATTTTTGGTGGCATTAACAATATCCTATATATATGCTTTGTAAATAATTTCAAGCCTAATGAAGCACTTTAAAATGCTTTTAATCATGTTATTGTATGCTTTGTTGCTATGACAATACCAATGCCTATATCATTTTTTTTATTTGTTAAGATTTTTTTAACACTTTTTAAGATTTTGTATTGAGACACTTACGATTTTGTCAAATCATCTTCAAAACAATATGAATTGTAATGCATCAAATGTAAATGCAATTGTCAATTTTATCTTTCCATTAATAAATAAATTATTTTTCATACATTTACAATCTGATTTGTATTATGCACTCCTTTTTTCTTTTTCTTTTTTCCTCTTATTTCTTTCTATTTAATGAAAGATAAACCTATTTAATTCACATTTAAATATCTTGAAATGTGACAGCATTAATACTTAACTGCAAGTTTTTAGAGTAAATAAATTAATAAAGATTCTGAACACATGCAAAATATATGGAGGATAAAAGAAAGCATCAGGATTTGGAAACTAAATAATAAACGAGTATAACTGAAAATCGGAATGAAGGTTTCAATATTCTTTTTTCATGAATCCAAAAGACCCACTTTGTCATGCTGTGTGGATCATGATAAGCAATACATGATTTGTTACATTTTTAAATAATATTAAAACAGTTTAAACCAATAAAACAACCATTCAAGCAATTTATATGTATCAAAATTTGCACCAGCACTTTAACTTTTTTTTAAAATCAAAGTATTTCTTTCTTTGGGGTGATTGACTTGTCTTGTGTAACAATTAAACATTCCACAGACCGTGTGTGTAAAATAAAGCAACTTGGAGGCAGAAATCCTAAGAAAGTGTGAAAGGGATTTTGGATGGATGAAGATATTCATTCACATCTGTAAATGGACGTGTTTCATCCATTACAAATCTGCATAACGCACATCCCATCTAGTGTAACGGACTCTTCTAGTTGTCACTCGGTTTCACCCTGAAACACAGCCAACAGAAAATCCCGTTAGTACTAGCTTAGTGAACTGATCCTTACTACCGAAACTGTCTCCACAGTCCAGTCCCTGTATTCCAGTCTCACGACACTAACACTCTTAACTCCGGAGACCGTCGGAGTTCTCATAACTCCTCCGGATCACCAGGGACTCCACAGGGACTCCACAGGGACTCCAAAGACTTCCCCTTACACCGCACGTTGCCCCCACATCGTGTGGTCCCTTGGTGTGAGGGAGGTGGCCCGCCCAGCCTCTCCTTTGACACCTCGCCACGATTTTCCCATGGGCTTGGGGATCGCTGGGGCCCCAAACCTTTTGACTCACAAGTGCAAGGGTCTGATCCTTTCGACCCTTACATCTAGCTTCATTCAAACCTAGAAATAAAAGGCAAAATATAAAAAAGATAAAAGTAAAATTACTCCACGGGGATGGTGTGGCTGACGTAAGGAAAAGGACCACTGATCGGAGGAACCGGAGCGCTATCGGAGCACGTGAGGGTGAGAAGTGGGGTGGCTGCACCGAAGGCAGCTCCGGCCCCCTTTCGAGATCTGCGCCTTCACCATCCTTCCTCTTTCACTATAGTCGAGAATGGCTACGCAAGCCTCGTACGATACGTCAATTACTATTGGGTACTGTCAACAACTTACAAACTCATTACACTGTTCTTAAATAAAAGTGGCGCACATTACGGCTTAGATTGCACTTTATATATTGTAATATATAGGTGATTTCCTTTCTCCATTTACTTGTTAAAAAATGCTTGAGGTTTACATATGGAATGAAGAAGGAATGAAGAAGAAGTGATCTTTATTTCTTTGATGTATTTACTGAAGAATTTTTAGGGTGTAAATATGCAGTGTGCATAAAATATTCTACTTGGTTGTCTTTTATGAGTAGATCAATTGAATTTGTTGAACATACAGCAAAAAAAAAATTCGATAAAAAACGTAAAATAATATATAAATCAGATAATTCAGAAAATTATAGAGATGTGTCTTGTGGTTTGATGTAACTATCAGAGATAATTTGCAAAACAAATCAACCAACCTATTGTATGTGTATAAATATCATTGCTTACATGGTATAATAACCACATCTCACACGTCTTTTATTCATTTATCTCTTATTAAAGATAATATAGTGATTATAGAAAATAAAGAAGGAAAAGGCCATTCTCTGGTGGTTTTTTTAATTTACTACAAATTATTATTTTTAATACTACATTCACTCAAATTTATTAAAAAATTCGTTAATTGTATACACATACATGCAGTTAAAGTAACGTAGCTACATACATTAAAAGCAGCCACTACGGTGAAAATTATGAACTAAAATTACGGGTTATGAATAAATGTTACTTGATATTATAAAATGTTATTCTACAAGGATTTTAAGAAAAAATGTATGTTGAAAAATTTGTAATGCCCCGAAAAATTAAAGCAAAAACCAAGCATTCAATAAAGTATTGTTCTATAAGTATTTTTGCTTTAAGCCACACAAGTTATTGGGTCTACCCTCTGCCCCTCCATTGGACCAGGCAGTCTACTTGAGCATCACTATCCAATCTGTTCAACTTGCAAATTATTTCAATATTTTTAAAGTTGTTGATATACTAGAAAATTCAAGAATTTACAGAATACACACAACTTTGTAAATTCCTAAAATTTACAAGTTTACTTCTAAATAAGTGTAATACAAGTAAACATTAATGTGGTATATAATCACAAATTCTACTCCCTACGAGAATGGGACAAATTTATAAGCCTGTTACAACTTTAGAGGCTCGCCGTGGGCTCAGCCGAATCCGTGTCCCTCCTCCGCCATCATCACACCATCACAAAGACATCGGATGGATTCCTCATTACACTTGTGAGGAAAAGGCTGTGGACTCAAAATTGTAGGATTCCCCGTTCTTGTCACCGATGTTGCCATGCTTTACGACGTTGTAGACGATCAGTTGTGTGCAGAGTGAGTTGTGAGTTTCGGGTGCCTTTTCCGCCATCATCACACCAGCACAAAGACATCAGATGGGTTCCTCACCTCACTTGTGAGAAGAAGGTTGTAGACACAAATCTGAAGGATTCCCCGTTGTTGTCACTGATGTTGCCTTGCTTCACGACGTTGTCGACGATCAGTTGTGTGCGGAGTAGGTTGTGAGTTTCGTGTGATTCCTCTGGTATCATTACTCCCTCACAAAGATATCGGATGGGTTACTCATCTCACTTGTGAGGAGAAGGTTGTGGACACAAAACTGTAGGATTCCCCGTTGTTGTCACTGATGTTGCCTTGCTTCACGACGCTGTCGGTGATCAGTTGTGTGCGGAGTAAGTTGTGAGTTTCGTGTGATTCCTCCGGTATCATCACTCCCTCACAAAGATATCGGATGGGTTCCTCATCTCAATTGTGAGGAGAAGGTTGTGGACACAAAACTGTAGGATTCCCCGTTGTTGTCACTGATGTGGATTGCTTTACGACGTTGTAGACGATCAGGTGTGTGCAGAGTGAGTTGTGAGTTTCGTGTGATTCCCCCGGTATCATCACTCCGTCACATAGATATCGGATGGGTTCCTCCCCTCACTTGTGAAAAGAAGGTCGTGGACACAGAACTGTAGGATTCCCTGTTGTTGTCACTGTTGTTGCCTTGCTTTACGAAGTTGTCGACGATCAGTGGTGTGCGGAGTAAGTTGTGAGTTTCGTGTGATTTCTCCCGTATCATCACTCCCTCACGGAGATATTGGATGGGTTCGTCACCGCACTTGTGTGAAGAAGGTCGTGGACACAGAACTGTAGGATTCCCCGTTGTTGTCACCGATGTTGCCTTGCTTTACGACGTTGTCGACGATCAGTTGTGTGCGGAGTAAGTTGTGAGTTTCGTGTGCCTCTTTTTCCATCATTACACCAACACAAAGACATCGGATGGATTCCTCTCCTCACTTGTGAGAAGAAGGTCGTGGACACAAAACTGTGAGATTCTTTGTTATTGTCACTGATGTTTCCTTGCTTCACGACGTTGTCGACGATCAGTTGTGTGCGGAGTAAGTTGTAAGTTCAGTGTGATCCTCCGGTATCATCACTCCGTCACAAAGATATCGGATGGGTTCCTCATCTTACTTGTGAGGAGAAGCTTGTGAACACAAAACTGTAGGATTCCCCGTTGTTGTCACTGATGATGCCTTGCTTTACGACGTTGTAGACGATCAGTTGTGTGCAGAGTGAGTTGTGAGTTTCGTGTGATTCCTCCGGTATCATCACTCCCTCACAAAGACATCGGATGGGTTCCTCATCTCAATTGTGAGGAGAAGGTTGTGGACACAAAACTGTAGGATTCCCCGTTGTTGTCACTGTTGATGCCTTGCTTCACGACAATGTCGACGATCAGTTGTGTGCGGAGTAAGTTGTGAGTTTAGTGTGATTCCTCCGGTATCATCACTCCCTCACGGAGATATTGGATGGGTTCGTCACCGCACTTGTGAGAAGAAGGTCGTGGACACAAAACTGTAGGATTCCCTGTTGTTGTCACCGATGTTGCCTTGCTTTACGACGTTGTCGACGATCAGTTGTGTGCGGAGTAAGTTGTGAGTTTCGTGTGCCTCTTTTTCCATCATTACACCAACACAAAGACATCGGATGGATTCCTCTCCTCACTTGTGAGAAGAAGGTCGTGGACACAAAACTGTGAGATTCTTTGTTATTGTCACTGATGTTTCCTTGCTTCACGACGTTGTCGACGATCAGTTGTGTGCGGAGTAAGTTGTGAGTTCAGTGTCATTCCTCCGGTATCATCACTCCGTCACAAAGATATCGGATGGGTTCCTCATCTTACTTGTGAGGAGAAGCTTGTGAACACAAAACTGTAGGATTCCCCGTTGTTGTCACTGATGATGCCTTGCTTTACGACGTTGTAGACGATCAGTTGTGTGCGGAGTGAGTTGTGAGTTTCGTGTGATTCCTCCGGTATCATCACTCCCTCACAAAGACATCGGATGGGTTCCTCATCTCAATTGTGAGGAGAAGGTTGTGGACACAAAACTGTAGGATTCCCCGTTGTTGTCACTGTTGATGCCTTGCTTCACGACAATGTCGACGATCAGTTGTGTGCGGAGTAAGTTGTGAGTTTCGTGTGATTCCTCCTGTATCATCACTCCCTCACAAAGATATCGGATGGGTTCCTCATCTCAATTGTGAGGACAAGATTGTGGACACAAAACTGTAGGATTCCTCGTTGTCGTCACCGATGTTGCCTTGCTTTACGACGTTGTCGACGATCAGTTGTGTGCGGAGTAAGTTGTGAGTTTCGTGTGCCTCTTTTGCCATCATTACACCAACACAAAGACATCGGATGGATTCCTCTCCTCACTTGTGAGAAGAAGGTCGTGGACACAAAACTGTAGGATTCCCTGTTGTTGTCACTGTTGTTGCCTTGCTTTACGAAGTTGTCGACGATGACGATCAGTTGTGTGCGGAGTAAGTTGTGAGTTTCGTGTGATTCCTCCTGTATCATCACTCCCTCACAAAGATATCGGATGGGTTCCTCATCTCAATTGTGAGGAGAAGGTTGTGGACACAAAACTGTAGGATTCCCCGTTGTTGTCACTGATGTTGCCTTGCTGTACGACGTTGTCGACGATCAGTTGTGTGCGGAGTGAGTTGTGAGTTTCGTGTGCGAGTCCTTCCTGACAAAGCAACGTCATTTCTTCCTCCATGCAAGAGTTTTGGGTCTTTGACTTGATCGTTTTCTCTGATTGAGCTTCTATTGGATCTGTTATGACTGGAGTGGCCTTTTAGATTTGCGTTCTCACTCGTGTATTTTGTCTCTACTTTTATGTTGGACCCAATCTGAAAAGTAGTATCTTTTGTAGGTTTGGATTTATATACCTGATCCTGCACGACAGGGTTGCTCGGCCAAAGTGTCTCTTCAATTATTACGTCGGTCAATTGACACATACAATCGTTTCAACTTTCTTTGGGTGACCTCTGATCATGGAAACCACCAACTCCACCAAATATCTCTACTACGAACCAAAGACTAAGCGCTGGAGCGTCTATGTTAGGTGAGTTGCTTCAGGCTACAGTCACCGCTTCTAATTCCGATTGTTCGACAGATGGGTGAGATGTCTCATTAGCTGATAGAAAACCGTTGCATTTGATGCTGGTCAAGGGTCACCTTCTTCAAGGTGGTTGTGTGGCTTATCATTCTATCAAAGCTCTAATCCATCTTATACGACTGGTAACCTGTCTGCAGGGAACCCTGGGTTAAGGGGAAGAGAATCTTTCTAGGTATTTGTTATCGATCTTTTTTCAACTTTGGTTTCTACATGTGATTCCCTGACTACTGTCGCTCTTGCTGAGATTCCCTGACTACTGTCGCTCTTGCTGATTCCTATTCTCAGGTACGCATGAGTCACAGCGACTGGCAATCAGGTATGATCGCTTCCAATCTTGCAATCGCTGACCTGTCCAGTGCATCAGGTTTTCGACTTTGGTACACTAGTGCTGATTTTGTTTGTTCACACGGAAGGTGCCAGGATAGGGCAAAGCTGAAGCTGGAGGCTGAGCTCGCTCATATGTCCACAGCGGAGCGCGAGATAAAGAAAGTTCAGCCGATCATCCTGGAGTTTCCGAGAGAGGATTATGAGGATGACAAGGGTGGAAAGAGGGATACGCTGTCCAGGAAGGAGTTCTTCAAGTACCTCGCCCATGAGAGTAGGGCAAAGTACCAGCAATACAAGCCGACACCCTGTGAGATCATAACCAAACACAATTCATACAGTCTAGTGTGCGGATGTTGTGACTGATTTTGCTGCAATTCGATTGCGTTAATTTATGACTTCAATTTTGCTGAATGAGTTTTGGTTCACGGAATATTAGCACGTAGTAGGTCTTTCATTTGCTGTGGGATCAGTCAACACGATCTGGAGGTAGATTTTGTATTGCCCCATCGTAGATTATTAAGTTTTGATAAGGTTGTTCATTTGAAGAGACGATCTGGAACTTGAGTTTTTGATATCTCTAGGCCTACTGAAATTCTTGGCGGAGGAGCGAGAGTATGAAAGTTTGTCGAGATCATCCTCCCAGAAGTTGAACGAAGAGGTAAAACGAGCTCATATCGTTCAACGCAGGAACCATGGGAACCTGCGTAGACAATCACAAGCGCCTCGCCTAGGTATCACCTTGCGTCTGAAGAGGTGAGCTTAGTGGCGGTCGATGATAAGGATTGGCTAGATGTCCGCCTGACTGGATCACTAAGCAGTTACTGAGTGTAACTTCCCGAGTACCGTCATCCACATGTCATGGTTTTGTGAAATAACGTGCTGCTGCTACTGCACAAATAGTTCGTACCTTCTATAATTCTAGCATTCATGGAACTGCGCAATCCTTCGTCACGAATAAAGTTCACTGGGCAGGAAAACGAGTATGGTTGAGTAAATTGATCCCGTGGCGTAATACACAGGAAATGTGCATCGAGGTTTACTATTGAAGAGAAGGGAGCAATTGAAGCCTTGTTCTCCATCAAGCATGCCAGTCATCGCCACTCAACGTTCCTTGCCGATCAACTCTGAAATAGTCATGAAGCACTGGACTCACCCAGAGTCCAATCGTCTAAGTTCCAGAGCATCAATCTGAGAAAATTTTGGTATTGAGCATCTCACCAAGGGGGAGAGCCGGCTGCTAGTTACGTAGTCATGATTCAGGATTGGGCTAACAACTGAATTGTTTTTTTGGAGACAAGTAACCTGATTCTGTATAACGGACAACTGATCAGTTATGTAAATACTAATATTTCTGTGTATAGTCTTCTTTTTGTTGCTTGAATACCTCCCTATTCTCCATGTCTCGTATTCATTTACATTCTTGTCAGTACAGGCTGTGACAACTGTTCAGGACTGAGCTAAGTCCGAAAGCTCGTACATTATACACTACTGTGCCAACAACTGCACTTCTGTTTCTACCGACACCCATGTCAGATCAATACTACCAACTCCAAGAGTTCAACAAATGAGCTGATAAAGGTTACTTACTTGGGTCTGATGCTGCTGTCGTTGGCATTCACAGTGCAAATCACAACATGTAAGAAGCTGCTCTGTGGTGTTGCAAAGTTGCGTTTCACCGACATTATCTATTGCTTACTCCAGGCAGGGAAATCACTGCGGAGAGATTAGTCTTGATCAGCACATTTCCATTGCTGTCTCTAAGTAATTAATATAAGTAGAACTTAATATTACCTCAAAGTAAATTAAATAAATAATATAAATCCAAAATATTAATGCTCATTTATAAAAGTACGCATGAATAAAATTGGTGTTTAATATAGAAAAAATGGTATTACAAGAAGAATTTTTAAACCATCTACTATCAATATCACATCATACATGCATTTGATTATAAATTTACATCAAAAATAAAATTATGATAGTGATAAGTAAAAATAAATCCAACTTGACTATGTATAGCATCTTAAAACATAAGAATCACATTTAACTCCTATGATTGATTGATTTTTTTATTTTATATATATATATATATATATATATATATATATATTACAAACACTTTACCATGTTTTGATAGAAAATTAGTTTTTCATACTTTCAAAAATACAAAGATAAAATTAGAAAAATCAGGAAATATATACAGACATATCTAATATAAAGTTTAACATTCATTTAAAAAAAATGTAATCTTTAACTTTAAGTTACTTAGACCTTTCTTTAGATAAAAAAATGCATTATTTATTAGAAATTATTAATTTTTTATATTTCAAAAAAAATAATTTAATATTTAGATATTTCTTTGAAGGTACTGATAAGAACAAAAGAAAGATTAAGAGTTACATTGATTATATTAGATTCTATTTGCAAAGAATTAAATAGAAAAAATATGATATTTGAAATTAATTAAATAATATACTTTAAATTAATTTTTAAAATTAAATAAATGTAATGAATTTATTATGTATTATAACCATCATTAAAGATAAACTTATTAACTAAGAAGTAAAAAGTTAACATTAGAAAATATATTGTTAATAAATTATTATTAAAGTAAAAGCCTTAAAATCTTTATGGAGACATTAGTAATATTTTAAAAGAGTTTAGAACCAATTGGTGCAACAGTACAATGATAGATAAATAAGCACACAACAATTTAGATTAGGCTGATAGTATGTAAGGTTTACCTTGAAATTAAAAAATATTTCTTTAAATTTAGACCAAGCTAATAAAATAAATTTACTAACACCAAACAATAATAACCATATTTGTTGATTAAATGGACATATCTATCCATCAAGTAAAAATTTAAGAGCAACATACAACACAAGAACTTTTATCCACAAATTGTTGGTTTTGTTAATGATGTAAAGAAATAAATAAATAAATAGTAAATCTCCTTGTAAAGAGAATCACAAATACACAACATACCACACCTCCAAGCCCTTCCCAAAATTTCAAATACATTCTTAGATATTGTGTTCACTCTTTACAAACCTTCACTCTACAATAGCTATTACGTAAGATCCCATCCAACACTCATCTCCAAAACCAACACAATCATTTACAAAAATACTAGAATTCCGGCCTCGTCTTTCATTAACTAAGCATTCTTCATCGTGTATTCTTCCTTTTAGGAAAGCGAGGTCGGGAATCGCCCGGCATTGGAACGCACGCCGGAACGAGGAAGAGGCGAAAGGGCCACGAGACTCATGCCCTCCGCCTGCCACGGTGGACAGCCATGTCGTCGCCCAAGTGGAAGGGGTAGTGCTGACATGGCCCAGGCGGAGCGGTTGTGCAATATGCAGGGCGGGGTTGTGTTGACTTGGCGGCGATGGTGATAGCGACACTCTGTGCAGCACCAATTTCGAACTAGCGCGGGTTTGAAGTAGAACCATCCAAACCAAACGCATTCGGATTCCCTCCTCCTCCTCCTTCTTCTTCTTCTTCCTTCCCTCCCTCACTTAGCACAAAGCTTCGAACTGCTCCGCTGCGGGTTTCGCTTCTTTGTTTTCGTGGGGAATTTCTTCGAATTGGCGACTTGTAGTGTGGTCTAGTGGTCGCTGATGACTTGCACTGATTTGAATGGTGTCGCGGATTGACGGGCGTCCCTGTTACAGCCGGCAGCGACCTCGGGTGAAGGGAGTTTTTGCCGTGTCGTGGAGATGACGTTTTCGGTTGTATTGACCTTGGATCAATTCACTGGATTGTGTTGAGTTTACAGTTTTAGTTCGGGCTTGGTGGTCGTCACAGTGTAGAGATGGTGTTGTGTTTAGAGATGGTGATTTCCACAGAAGAGTTTGACTCGTTCAATTGCATAATGGAATATGTCAGAATTGGGCAGAGTTGAAGAGTTGCTAGCGAGGTTCGTCGACCTTGAAGGACGCTTTGGCCGATTCGGGTAACTCTGAGCTTCGGTCTTTGGAGTTACGGTTTTAGTGCGTGTCTTGATCGCCTCAGGTTATTCAATTCCGCTTCTGCATGCTTAGGAGAAATAGTGCACGATTTCAATGTGAGACAAAGTACGCTTCAGAACCGCATATTGTATTTGTCAGCCTCCGCAGCATAAGAATTGGTAACCATGTGAACTGCCGAGGTGGGCCATAACCTCTGAAGTAGGAGATTCAGAATCGTAAGTATGGAGAAAGTCGTCGTACTAAAATCGCAAGACCTGGGTCTGACTTTGCTGCAACCTAGAAAGCATGCCGGAAAGGCTCCATGTAAATCACAGAGAGATCATCGCATATGGAGGACTTCTACCCTCAAAGGCCTCGGTGAAATTGAGGTGATCGACAAAGAAGAAGTCTCAATTAAAATGATGCAATCGCTCGAGAGATTCATGCGAGCGTACCCTGACGTGTGGAGCGAATCATCTTTGCAGCACCTCCTTGTGGTAGAGATCCTCTGTTGTTAAACCTCTCAATTTGTAACGACTAGTTACTCTAAATTGCCACCATGAAACGTCGAGCTGTGATGTTACTCAGTCCATTTGTTTCGATCATCTTTGAGTCTATAATCCCCTTTCAAGCATGTATAATTACCCATTTTTCTTGCATTTCATCGGGTTAAGTTGACTGAAAAATTGGGCGCTACGGTCCATTCAAGTCTTATGTGAGGAGGATTTTTCAAATTCTTTTTTTTTTTTTTTTTCAAAATGTAAATACAGGAAATCGCTGATATCCGGTACTCTAGTTCCCAGAACTGTGAAGCGGACGAGCGCTTGCAAACTATCATCAACCAGATCTTGGTTCCCACGGCAAAGATTTTGGAGGATGAAAGAGGGTTTATGATGGTCGAGAGGGAGAAGATTCAAGAAGTAAATCTGGCTTTGCAGAGAGCCCAAGAAGCATACCACCATGTGTGTGCCGACCTGAAGGAAGAGAAAGACAGATCAGCAAGGCAAACAATCTTAGTACTTCCGCGCTTCGAAAAGAGTTCTGGCTTTGAGGTTTTTCTACATATATCAGTATGGTCTGCTAAAGTTTCTGAGGCTTTTGCTTGTTACTCGCATTATTCTCAGACATCAATGTTGGTAACATGCGAGAGATTAAGAAACTCAACCGTGCATGGAGCCCAAGCCATGGAGGGGATGCACGTCATGGTTGTAGGCAGTCAATCTCTTTACGAGTCAAAATATGAGACTAGCACTAAGAGTAACAGATGTGTTATTTTGGTTCTGATTCCAGATATGTAGAAGAACTTGGGAAGGCGCTTGAAGAAAATAGGGCTGCAGCGGAGGAGGCAGAGAGAAAGCTGGCCGCAAAAGAGCAACAAACTAATGATATTATAGAGAGGCAGAAAGACATTATTCTACGTCTTGTGAGCGGAGAACCTTCAGGATTTGTACAGTGCGAGAGGGAGGCGATTCAAACATACGGCCTAGTCCACCTTGAAGACGCACTTAAGCACATTCTGCAGCAAAGCTCGAGTGTCTCACACCAGGTGGAAAATAAAATACTCTTTTCGGTGGACCAGATTTCAGAATGTTCAAGTTCATCTGAGAATGAAAGAGGAAACGCAGATTTTCAAATCAAGCGGCTAGTGCATGAAGACGGTGACAAACCAGCACTTCCTATTTCTTTGACAAACTTGTCGGTGAAGCTGCTGGGCCTGGTGGTCTCTGAGGTATTCCAACAGATGATGGAGAGCTACGGCAGGGTGAGGAGTCCTTTATCCGTACCCTGGGCTATTGCTGGCTTTTGGATAGGTCTCACGTATCGAATGATATACTTGGTCGTAACAACGCTGTTTTCAGAGGTGGTGAAGGTGAAACCCCCCTCGGAACAGGATCAACGACAACCGAGATGACGAGGTGGAATTCCACAACCCGAGTTAAAAGTGGCTTCATGTGTTCACATGATTGTACATCCAAGTGAAGTGTCTGAAGTTGTGAGAACACTGAAGAAATCACGTCACCGTCTCTCATCTTCCCGACGAAACTCTAATCGGACAGCATCTACAACTGTAGCCCATGACCAACCAGTCAATTATGAATATTGATTATCCCGAGAGACCCATTTACTTCACGCATCATCTTCATTTGGGAATACGTCATGCAGTTTTTCTCTCAGCTTCTTGCGATAGCTCTCGGCCACGGTATACACATTAACAGGGCTGAGCAGGTTTAGTTAGAGTATTATAGGATTCTAAAGTTACCGAAGGGTTTTAAGATTATTATTGTGCGTATCTGTCAGGAGCTATGATCACACAACTTTTAAAGGTCAATTTCATGTACAGACAAGCAAAATCAAAGCAATTTTTCCAACTTGCCTTGTCCACAAACGTTGAGGAGATCCTGAATCTTTCTGCACTCATAATCTTCGTGAATCTTCATGATTGACTCAGTCTTGCTCTCCGTGATTTGCTCCAAGGATGTTGCTTGTGTCAGCAGAGGTTCAAGCTTTGGTTTGCAACCGTGCCCATGCTCCTCACAGCTCATGAAATGAGTCAACAATTACGAGACAGCTTCTGCAACTGTGTGCCAATACCTAAGCTTTTTTTTGGATAAAATTTAGGAAGCTTTACAAATTGCAATGAGTTCCCAAAGGAGAACGGCAGGGGGCTAAGTTTAGCCCCATAATAGAGTACACACCTGTTCTCCGAGCGATGCTCCGTTGACGAAATTTGCACCCACATACAAGAGATAAGCCAGAGGACGGTACTGTTTGTAGGTGAAATCAGCAATTCACTGCATTAAAACAACTGCAATTGATATGTGTAAGCATTTCGTCGGAGATAGAATGCAAAATTTTGTTGGGTACCAACAGTCCACCCACAGCAGCACGGAAACCTGAGTATACATGATCACCCAAGGATATCAACACCCCGTCATTTTCTCGGGTATGTGCACAAGGGCGGACAAGGACATGATTCTCATGGTGGGTGAATAGGGTTTGAGAATCCATCACTGTTACCGACCAATTCGAGGGATTGTTGTTGTGGAGCTGAATTTCCCACGATTTGTGCGGCTGGTATTTGCAGGAACATCCTTGATCTTAGTGGGATCTCCCATCTTTGGCGTTGTGAATTTCGGGGCTTGTAAGTCTCTGTTCTGATTTCTTTACCTCGTTTCTCACTTCAAGGGGAGTTAATTATGTCGTAGAGGGGCATCTATTTTTCTCTAGAAATTGTATGGCAATTCATTTGTTCTTGGGTTACTTGATAGCTCGATGCAGCGTTGATTGATTGTTTATTGTCCATACAGCGCAGGTTTTCGGTGTGCCGCGGGAAAGATACGTCAGCGGTAGAGAAGCGGAAGCGACAATGGTTCTCCTTCTACTGGAAATCAAGGCAGAGCTTGAGAATATTACCAACTTAGTTCCTAAAGGAGGTTCTGATGGAACGGAGTATACCTATTATTTCAAGGTAATTTATTCGGATTTCGAAAATGCGATTCTTTCTGTTTTGGAAGTGCAGAGTCTTTGTCCAACTGGGGATGACTGTTTTCACTTTATGATTTGATAACACAAATCTTTGAGCATCGCCTGCTGCGGTCCAATGTTGATCTGACTTGGATGGTGATTCTGCGCACGAATTTTACAGATCAAATGCGGAGGTTGTGGGACCGTAAGTGACAAGGAAACCTCTGTAACTCCATCAGAACTGTATGATATTCCTAAAAGCAAAGGCTCGGCCAATCTTGTGCAGAAGGTAACATATGTCCTCTTCATCTTCATCGCATCTCCAAAACCTTTCATACATGGCTTGGCAATGATTCTTGCTGAAGAATTTACCCTTGTTATGTATACCTTCTTTGACCTAGTTGTTTGCCATTTTCATGTACTCCATGCAGTGCAAATTCTGTGCCAAAGTAGGAAACATCACAGCGATCCCCGGACGCGAAAAGCCCTACACCATGGAGGACAGCGAGAGCGGCAAGTTTGTTCCCATTGGATGCTTTGACTGCAGAGGCATCGAGCCTGTTGAGTTTTCATTCAAGGATGGGTGGGCAGCCGAAGGAGTAAGCACCACAGTCCTACTACTTCTTTCCATTCTTTAGTTTTTCCATTTTGATTTTTGCACATACGAATTGGGGCAGGATTGAATATCTCAAAACCTGTTGCTCACTAAGAAGCTCCAAACAACCAACCAACCAGCTCTGCATCCATGATTCTGGCCAAGGTTGTCGAAGGTGTAACAGGATACTAAAAAAAAAAAAAAAAATGCTATGTCCTGCCCTTGAAATGAACTTTGACCGTCCTTCTGGATGCAGTTGACCGGCACCAAGTTTGTAGATATCGATTTGTCTGAGGAGTGGTCGGAGTACGATGAGAAGGCAGCGGAGTCCGTGGGCATTCTAAACATGCAACATCGGTTTGTGGTGACGAAGTAGGGGATTCTATGCTGAATCTCCACCGTTCTGCGAGCAAGTCTGCACCAGCATGTTGCAGTGGTTCCAGGGAATTATTGCAGCAAATGATATTGCAAGTTTGCAACTGTAGAAATGAGCCTAATGCAATGCAATCTTTGGGCAACGCCTGCAGTCTTAACATCCGCTTATGCGAAATATTGTCTAGAGTTTCATGGGTAGTTCATTAAGCTTCAGAATGCTTCACCACATGATGCACTAGAATCTGCTCTCACTATCTCCCGACGGGGTATGCGACTGCCAATTAATTAGACCATAAAACCCATCTTAACATCAGGATTTCGACAACACCTCGAGAGACTGGCAAACGTGAGCTAGCCGATTCAGTCTGTTTCGGGGCTAAGATCCCACATCACAACCAGCGCTCATCATGAATCAAACCATTAAACTTTTTCGGAATTGTTCCAGCCACTAGTTAATGAACTAAAAGATGGTAACTGTGCAAGCTCTTAAAGTGGGCTCAAACCTACAAAGGGTGACTTTGGCTAATATAGATAATCTGGAGTCCAACTCCGTAGTTGCTGAACTACCTCATGATGAAGATATTGAAAACTCCTCAGTAAGTGTTTAAAGTGAAACGACAAGAAGAAATTTAGCCTGTAGTTATTGCAGTACACGTACAATCATCGTGTTCTTAGAAAACACTACCATTTCATAAATTAGTTCAAAAACTAATTTTCTAATAGAAAGTGTTGACCACGTGTGATGAGAAACTTATAAGCTTCTGAAAGCAAGAAGTTGAGAAAGTGGGCGACTCCAAACTTGCGACAACCTCGCGAGGTTGTCGTATCTGGTTCACCATCGGGGGAGAATTGCCGATGAGATGGCGGAGCTTCTGTTCGTCCGTGGGGTCTGCTTGTGGATAATGCTGGTGGCTCTTTGAGGAAGAGGTTTCCGGGGCCCGCATCTCAATTCGGTTGATAGACACTTCGTTGCAAGCTAGCGGAGGCAACCAGCCCCAAGGTTTGCCAAGTTGACAGGACATGGAGCTCCGGACCTCCATTGCCTCTGTCTACACTGCTCGCGATGATTTCTTCACCTATTTTCCCAGGTGGGTGTGTGCGTGTGTGTCGATCTCGGACGCTTGTGTCGTGCGATGTCGTCATTGGTGTATGATTTTGCAAGGACGGTTTGTTTTGGGGAAGCCGTTTCCTTGTGTGGACTTGAAGGTGGGTAGCTACGTCTTGGGGAATTCGACAGTGCTGTAAAAGTCGGAAGGACATTGAAGATCTGTTTATGGTTTATTATGCAAATTTTGATAATCACTGGGATCGTGAGGCTTGGTTCCTACTCGGAATGGCTACTCATCACTGACATTCGAGACTGATATAAGTTTTAGAGAAATTGAGCTAGTTGCTGAAAAGAACAAGATGGCCTGACTAATAAGCACTTTCGCTTGATTCTGAATGGAGATTAGCTACTTATGGTAATGTGGGTTTTATGGATACGACATGGAATTCTTGAAGGAACTGGGGGCATATTACACCCCTTGTACGCACCCTGAGAAGGCAAATGGCTTCTGATCACCATCACCTTCGAGCGAATCTTGCATTTACAGACATGGTTGAATTGTCTCCGAGTGTGATAAATGTTGTCGTTTCCGCAGGAAATGGGACACTCAAACTCCAACGCCATTACGGCTTTTACCAAACTCGTACCAGCTCAGGTGCAATTGCTGCTCTTCTTCCAAACCAGATGCTCAGGAATCATCAAAACCAGTCCTGAGACGTAATGTATTGTCCCTTATGAGTACACTTCTCGTGACTGCGGCAACATCATCGGCAGGCGCAAAGATGCCCGCCATGGTGGAACCTGATCTTCCAAGGTAACCCTAAATTGCGCTGCTTACAAGATTATCACATTTAGTGACCCTCTCAATTGGTCACTCGC